>NC_072373.2:158800606-159103636 GCF_028885625.2 Pongo pygmaeus | reverse complement strand
CAAACCATATCATTCTGTCCCCGGCCCCTCCCAAATATCATGTCTTCATATTTTAAAACACAATCTTACCTTTCCAACAGTCCCCCAAAGCCTTAGCTTATTCCTGCTTTAACCCAAAAGTCGAAGTCCAAAGTCTCATCTGATACACGGCGAGTCCTTTCCACCTACGAGCCTGTAAAATTGAAAGCAGGTTAATTACTTCCTAGATACAATGGGGGTAGAGGCATTGGATAAATATACCCATTGCAAATGGGAGAAATTGGCCAAAACGAAAGGGCTACAGGCCCCATGCAAGTCTGAAATCCAGCAGGGCAGTCAAACCTTATAGCTTTGAAATGATCTCCTTTGACTTCATGTCTGGCATCCAGGTCACACTGATGCAAGAGGTGGCCTCCCATGGCCTTGGAAAGCTCCACCCCTGTGGCTTTGCAGGGTACAGCCTGCCTCCCAGCTGATTTCACAGCCTGGTGTTTAGTGTCTGCAGTTTTTCCATGTGCACAGTGTAAGCTGTCAGTGGATCTTCCATTTTAGGGTGTGGAGGATGGTGGCCCTCTAGTCACAGCTACACTAGGCACTGCCCCAGAGGGGACTCTGTATGGGGGCTCCAACCCCACATTTCCCTTCTGCACTGACCTAGTCGAGGTTCTCCATGAGGGCTCTGCCCCTGTAGCAGACTCCTCCCGGGACGTCCAGGAGTTTCCATACGTCCTCTGAAATCTAGGTAGAGGTTCCCAAACCTCAGTTATTTACTTCTGTAAATCTGCAGGCTCAACTCCAAGTGGAAATTGCCAAGGCTTGGGGCTTGCACCCTCTGAAGCAATGGCTTCAGCTGTACCTTGGCCAATTTTGGTCATGGCTGGAGCAGCTGGGACACAAGGCACCAAGCCACCAAGTCCTGAGGCTGCACACAGGAGGGAGGCCCTGAACCTGGCTTAGGAAACCATTTTCCCCTCCTAGGACTCCAGGCCTGTGATGGGAGGGACTGCCATGACATGCCTTGGAGGCATTTTCCCCATTATATTGGTGAGTAGCATTTGGCTCCTCGTTACTTATGCAAATCTCTGCAGCAGGCTTGAATTTCTCCCCAGGAAATGGGTTTTTCTTTTCTACTGCATCATCAGGCTGCAAATTTTCCAAACTTTTATGCTCTGTCACCTCTTGAATGCTTTACTGATTCTTTCACCAGATACCCTAAATCATCTCTCTCAAGTTCAAAGTTCCACAGATCTCTAGAGCAGGGGCAAAAAGCCTCCAGTCTCCTTGCTAAAGCATAGCAAGAGGGACCTTTACTCCAGCTCCCAAAAAGTTCCTCATCTCCATCTGAGACCACCTCAGCCTGTACTTCATTGTCCATATCACTATCAGCATTTGGTCAAAAATCATTCAACAAGTCTCAAGGAAGTTCTAAACTTTCCCACATTTTCTTGTCTTCTTCTGAATCCTCCAAACTGTTCCAATCTCTGCCTGTTACCCAGTTCCAATGTTGCTTCTACATTTTTGGGTATCTTTATTGCAGCACTCCACTCTCCGTGGTACCAATTTACCATATTAGTCTGTTCTCATGCTGCTAATAAAGACATACCTGAGACTGGGTAATTTATAAAGTAAAGAGATTTAATTGATTCATAACTCTGCATGGCTGGGGAGGCCTAAAAAAACTTATAATCACGTTAGAAGGAGAAGCAAACACATCCTCCTTCACATGGCACGAGGAAGAAGTGCCAAGCAAAAGAAGAAAAGCCCCTTATAAACCACCAAATCTCATGAGAACTTACTCACTATTATGAAAACAGCATGGAGGTAACCGCTCCCATGATTCAATTACCTCCCACCAGGTTCCTGCCATGACATGTAGGGATTATGAAAACTACAATTCAAGATGAGATTTGGGTGGGGACACAGCCAAACCATATCACCCTGCTTTATTTTTCTTCACAGAACATATTACTATTTGACATTATATCATGTCTTTCCTTTAAATCTCCCATCCCCATAAACCACTGTGAAGTCTATTCAAATGTCTGATACATAATAGTGAGAAAAGAGAGTTCCCTGATCCATCTTGCAGGATGTGTGACTGGGGTGTGGCTCTCTGTTTGGCCACCATGAGCTCAAACCCGTTACAGGAAGGGGAGCATGCAGATGGGCAGCTGCAGGAACTGGGATGAGTGTTTTTTCGCTCTTGCCCCATGGCAGTGTCTAGGATTGGGTGCCTGTGACTTTTGAAGCCCCAGTGTTACAGTGCTCTTTTAGCTCTGCTGTCCTCAGATGGCTTAAGTGTTAACCAGCTCAGTGCCCGCTTGGTACCCAGGCCTTTGTCTAGCATCCTGGAAGAATCAGGTAACCCACAGACTTGAAGGGTGGTGAATGTGGGGGCTTTACTGAGTGGTGGATGTGGCTTTCAGTTGGCAGGATGGGGAGCTGGAAGGAGGATGGAGTGGAAAGATAATCTTCCCTTGGAGTTCAGCTGTCCCGTGGCCAAACTCCTCTCTGTCCCCAGCTGGACTCCTCTAGATGCTCAGATGCTCCTTCTCTTCTTTCCTTCTCTGTCACACCATTCTTCTGTTCCTTGGCTCTTCTGCTCATCTCCTTGTGGAGCCATGGGTTTGGGGTTTATATGAGTACAGGATAGGTGATGTGGTGGACCAAAAGGCAACATTTTGTGTGCAAAAACAGGAATGCCTGTTCCCATTTAGGGTCATGGGTTTCCAGGGTTGAGGGTGGGGCCTTTGCTAGGGAACCACCCTCTTCTACCCAGTATTTTCCTGTCTCCTGTCTGTATCAATAGGTACACAATATTTATTAAATTAATGAATGACTATACATTATGAAATGGGAAATGCAAGGTATAAAAGAGAATTGCTGTCCTTGAAAAGAAATTTAATTTTTTTTTTTGAGATGGAGTCTCGCTCTAGGCTAGAGTGCAGTAGTGTAATCATGACTCACTGCAGCCTCGAACTCCTGGGCTAAAGTGATCCTCCTATATCAACCTCCCAGGCAGCTGGGACTACAGGCATGTGCCACCATGCCTAGCTAATTTTTGTTTTTTTTTTTTTAGAGATGGGGTCTTGCTATGTTGACCAGGCTAGTCTTGAACTTCTGGGCTCAAGCAATCAGCCTGCCTCGGCCTCCCAAAATGCTGAGAATATAGGCATGAGCCATCATGCCCAGCCAATCTAAAATTAAGTTTCATCATCCTCCACAATGTTTAATTTTGTTTTTGAACTCTACCTGGATTAAAAGCAGCTTTTAATGAGAGATCATACGTGTGTGCACACACACATATGCAGATGTTTAATCACTGATGAGCAAATGAGTATATTAAACTTTTACCCAGTTGGTAGGAAAAATCATGCTTTTTTCCACTTTTTTTTTTTTTTTTAACCAGTGCAAAATGTTCATTTATCTCTAAAGGGCTACAACTGCAACCAAGTTAGCTATATGCTGAACATTTTAGCTTTGGCCAAAATGTTTAACTATATACATAGTGTCAATATACAACAAAATTTGGCTAAAGTTTGTGAATAAAAGTCTATATTTTTAAAATATGACAAACATTTTTCATAGGATAAAGGAAAGTTTTGCCCTGTAAACTTTCAGAAAGACCCCATCTGAGTTCTGGTGGAATTTGAAGTTGGAACAATTTTCCATTCATTTCGCTAGCATATTTATATTAATTTTCAGGCCATCTGTGTTAAATAGTCCAAAACACTTTTTCTATGAGATTTCATATAAATGACCATAAGTTTGAGAGGTTTCTTATGAGGTGTTATCAAGTACAACTTCCTCTAGGGAGGACTAAACTTTTTTTTTTTTTTTTTTGTGAGACGGAGTTTCTCTCCTGTTGCCCAGGCTGGAGTGCAATGGCACGATCTTGGCTCACCACAACCTCTGCCTCCTGGGTTCAAGCAATTCTCCTGCCTCAGCCTCCCGAGTACCTGGGATTACAGATGTGTGCCAACACACCCAGCTAATTTTGTAGTTTTAGTAGAGACGGGGTTTCACCATGTTGGTCAGGCTGGTCTTGAACTCCCGACCTCAGGTGATCCACCCGCCTTGACCTCCCAAAGTGCTGGGATTACAGGTGTGAGCCACCATGCCCAGCCTGGGAGAACTAAACTTTAACCACTAGACATGCACATTTTATTTATTCTGGAAGCAGTCCAAGTAAAGCAATATTATAATGTATATGTTCCTTTTCTCTGGCCAATCTAAGTGTAGGGTACCAAATTGCCAATATAAAAATTGCTGTGGTCTCTACAAATTTTTTTAAAGGTAAGTTTTACTACTCATGTTAATCAAATAAATAATTAACTCCTCCCATCCCTAACAAAAGTTGTCCCTTCTTTCCCCAACTCCACACCTCATCATCAACATACAAGTTTATCATTTTCTTTCATATTCTGTATAAAACTGTTAATTGAATGCTCACCCTTCTTTTTATAACTATGTTTTTCTTTCCTCCTTCTCTATTTTGTCTTTCATTCTTTATTCCTTTCCTCCCCATCATTTTTATTCTTCTTCCTTCTTTCTTTTCTCCTTTTTTTTTGATATTTATTCCTTTTTCCTTTGCCTCCACAAACATTTATTGGGCACTATTCTAGATATTAGTTATATGGAACTGAAGATTCTAGACCTTGAGAAATTTATTATTTAAATATCTAATAGTAGACGTTTACTTATGAAGTTAATATACTAAGTCACAGAAAGGATAAGACACTTATTTAAACTAATTCAGCTTATTCAACAAATGGAGGAGCTGATTTATTCATTTATTCTTTTATTCATATATTAACATAATATTTGTGGAGTAACTACTATGTGCCAAGAACTGATCTAGTTGCTAGAGATACAGAAGACAAAAGCAATTAGAGCAAATCAGTTTTATTAAAAAAAAACCATTTATTTGGTTTGATATTTTCCCATCTCCTATCAATGGAATTAGAGTTATTTGAGTTATTTTTAAAAATCTGATTTTTTTTTTTAAATAGGGTCACCCTCTGTCACCCAGGCTGAAGTGCAATGGTGATCATAGCTCACTGAAGCCTCAAACTCTTGGGCTCAAGTCATCCTCCCTACTCAGCCTCCCAAGTAGCTGAGATGAAAAGTGTGCACCACCACATGATTAATTTTTGTATGTTTTGTAGAGACAGGGTCTCACTATATTGCACAGGCTGGTCTCAAACTCCTGGCCTCAAGTGATCCTCCCCCTTCAGCCTCCCAAAGTGCCAAGATTACAGGCATGAACCACCATGCCCAGCCAAAACTTTCAGTTCTATAACTCACTCATATACTGTATCTTTAAGTAGCTCACCAAAATATACCACGAACTAACCCACAGAATTATTAATAATATTTATGCCATTGCCCTACACTTAGAATTTGAAGCAGTTTAGATTTGATTGGTTAAAATATATATAAATGCAGAAGCAATTTTCCATTGGCTAGGAATATTCTCATCTTCAGAAAAAAATTACAGTTTTCTGGGCTTAAATTTTCAAATTTGTTATTCAAAACAAGAAGTCTATTTCAGAAAATAGTTCGTTAAACATCGGATGTAAGGCTAAAATTAACAGCTATGCTGCTGGAGCAGTTAGGCTTATACAGATTAAGAAGAAAATGCAATATTCATCTCTATTTGTTAATGTGCTCATGAAGGACTATAGGGTCAATAGAAAGTTGGATACCAACAAGAATGTGATCCACTCCGCTGACCATGGGGTGAGATATAGTGGAACCGACAGTAACATTGTCTCCCATCCTTATTAGAAGAAAAGTGTCAAATAAATGCCAAAGCTAAGATGGGAGGAAAGAATAGAGTGAAAGTGAAGCTAAAATCGTTTACCAAGTACCAGGTTTCTAAGAGTCAAATGAAACAAAATGTGAAGTAGAGAAATAAATGAGAGCTAAGATTAAGCATTTGATAAAGAGATTTAAATAGCAAAACCCACTTATCATTGACTGGGTCTGGCAGAAACTCCTTTAAAGCATCCAGAGTATAACTTAAGGAATGTAGGCTACTGTTTTCCTGGGGGTAGGAGGGAAATATAGTATTGGAACCAAAACAGGAAATGCCATTCTATCCTGCTTTGCATTTTAATTACTTCAGGTAATCTTAGTCAACACCTCACACCAGTTATAAGAGAACTACGTAAGTTTCGGACATGGACACTTAAAATCAAGGAATAAAGACCTACATTATAATAGAGCAAAAATTTAGAAAATTAAGTGGAATGATAAAGTATAACTAGAAATTTCAATGGCAGAATAAAATATATCATAAAAATTCAGAAAATCATAAACAATATGAATAAAAGGAAAGCTGACTTCTGTAACACTGTAAGAGTTAAATAACACGTAAAATTTTAAGGAAGCTGAGGAGAAAAATAAAACATAAAGGTAACTACCTTTTAGGTTAAGTATTTTTTACCTAAGGTAGTTGCTGAGGTTTAAACCTCCAGATCTCAGTGGCATAAAACAATAACAGTTTTGCTCATCAAGGACTAAACAGGAATTCTGTTTTATGTCATTATCTTAGTTACTCTGGGACCCACGCTGATGACACAATCACCATCTGGAACATTGTTGGGAGACAGAAAAGGCACATGGTAAAGCATGAACTTCCGATTAAATCTTCTTCCGAGTAGTGACACACTTGACTTTACTTGCATTTTGTTGGCCAAAGCAAGCCACAGGACTATGCCTGAGTTCAAAGGGTGGGGAAATGCAATTCTATCATATGTAGGAAAGAAAAAGGGATCCAAATGTATGGAACAGATACAATGATTGGCACAGTAGTAAACTTTAAATACTCATTGTTTTTAAGAGTGGAATAGGCTAAATATATAACTGATTTTGAAAGAGATTCAGCTACATTAAAGGATGCATTTATAAATGGAATTTGTTAAGAAGCTCAAGGATGTTTTATAGAATACCCTAATGGCTTCTTCTCTGATGTCAAAGAGAAAAGTCATGAACTTTAAAAATCTTCTTGCATGTAAAATAGAATAAGAGACTAGTTTATGAATGAAACCTCCTGCTCAAGATGATCTGTTCTCATATAATTCTTGTTTCTTACAGGCTAGAGATGCTAATTGATTTTCCAATTTGAATGTCTATATCTCCCCAAGGTTATGTACTCCAAATGATAGGTGTCTGAATTGGCAACTGAGTTTTATATGGAAGAATAGTTTAAAAAATACTAGAAGGGCTGGGATCTGAATTAGATCCAGATATAAAGCAGGGATAGCATTATCTCCAGATATAATCATCAGTCACCAACAATGGTTCTCAACACTTGGAATATATCAGAACCACCTATGAATTGAAAAACATAGCAATGCCCAAGCTCTACCCAAGATGGATTAATTCAGAATCTCAGTGGGTGGGAAGTGTGCATGTGCATTTCGAGAAGGTGGTGCGGCAACTGTAATAAAGAGTATAATTTGAGAAACGTTGGTCTGCAAAACAATGTTTAACTCAAGGAAGACTAAAGGACCAGAATAGTCCCAAGTAGTTACTCTCTACAAGTTTTCCGTCCCCAAACTCAAGGGAATGGATACTGGCACATGGGCTGCAGCAAGTTCACTTTAACGTGATTGGGTTGGGAGAAGGAACTAGGAGTACTTGGGATCCCAGATAGTCCATTGGGTGAAAGGTCAATGCCAAATATTCATTATTTGTTGCTACTGCTGTTGACAAAAAGATCCAGACCATGTTATTTTGAATTGCAAGATTTACCTGATTAACCCAGGTAATCACTAATCAGTGGTGAAACCAGACCTTGCTCCTAGCTTAGGTCGGAACCTGGCTAACCTCTAAACTAACCTTTTATTCCTGCCATTGTCATGAACAACACAGAATTCCCAAGAAAATCAAATGCTATAAATTGCTTTGGAAGAATGGAGTATATAGCTAGAAATGTGAGTATGGACTTGTCTGAAGCCAAGATACCACATCAATGGTCACTGGGTAGCCAGGAGGACTCTGTGCCTGGACATGGAAGGCTAGAGGCCATTGGCAGAGTAAAGTAGGAAGAATATTAACTCATATGCACTGCTTGCCTCTTATTTGCCAAAGACTTTTCATGAACTATTCAGTCTTCACAATTACCATTATAGGAAGATGTTATTAACTCTATTTTACAGAAAAAAATGAAGCTGCAGGAGTTAATGATGATCACCCACAAATACGTGGATTTGGTATATCAATTATTTTAAGCTGAAAGCACTTGAGAAGCTGTGTTTGCAGAAAGGGCTATCGGACCTGTGCTTTCCTAAATGTAGTAAGCCATAAAAATTCCTTTGAGAATAGTGCCTTCCTTGTACCAGTGTTACAAAATAACCCATATCACCAGAGACTGGGAATTACTGCTGCAATGGACCCGTACAAATGAACTTACTGAAGAAACCGTTATCTTCCACTAGCTTTACACACCCCCACCATAGGCCTCCTAATGATTTCCCTAGAATTTACTGCCTCTAGCCAGATCCTTTTGTCCTGTGATTTCTTCACAAATCTCTCATTCTTTGTCTAAAATATATAAAAGATCTCTGCTTTGACCATTTTCTTCAGGTTTTTACTCTCTTAATGATCCCCGTGCACATGTAAAAATAATGACACTTACATGCTGTTCTTCTCTTAACTTGTCTTGTGTCCATTTGATTCTTAGACCCAGCTGAAGATCCCATTTAAGAATTAGGATGGGTAGGCCAGGCATAGTGGCTCACGCCTGTAATCCCAGCACTCTGGGAGGCCGAAGCAGGTGGATCACGAGGGCAGGAGATGGAGACCATCCTGGCTAACACGGTGAAACCCCGTCTATACTACAAATACAAGAAATTAGCCGGCCGTGGTGGTGGGCGCCTGTAGTCCCAGCTACTCAGGAGGCTGAGGCAGAAGAATGGCGGAACCCAGGAGGCAGAGCTTGCAGTGAGCCGAGATCGCACCACTACACTCCAGCCTGGGTGACAGACTGAGACTCTGTCTGAAAAAAAAAAAAAAAAAAAAAAAAAAAAGAATTAGGATGGGTAGAGGTGATCTTTAAACTCCCCAGAAAATCTAGGAGATTAAGTAATTTAGTGTTTCACAGTTAATAAATCATGAAGCCAAAATTTGAATCCTTTTCTTAGAGACTCAAAAGCCCTGCTTTTACTAGATATTATATGGCCTAGAAAGGAAAAAGAGGTGATACAAACAAACTTTGACACCATCACAATTTTATGTCACAAATACTTGCCCACCACTACGCAATTTTATTAGACTGGAAATCAGGAGCAATGCTGAAATATAATGTAAAATAAGATGTATTTTTGATTTGACAAGCCCCAGAGGAATAGAGTGGGAATGTACAAATTTTCATAAAAGCCAAAAGTGCTTTTGGGGAGAGAAGACATTGCAAATTTCCAAGCCAGTTTTCAGCACCAGACACATGTGGATGTGTAAGTGTTATTTATTACACTGGCAAAACAAGAGGGACAGAGGCTGAAAATCATGAGTAAACCCTGGGGAGGTGACTCAGGGAGAGTTTTAGAACATTCTCACAGTGGGAAGCTGGAGGTTCACAGTTATATTTATTTGATTGTTATAAAAATACCTAAGATATACCCACAATGGTGGTAAGTGGGACATAGTTACAAACATGTCATCACCTGGAATGTCCCGTAAATTTCCCTTTCTCCTTTAAGATGTTATAGTTTCCCTTAAGGATATTGTTTCCTCTCTAGTCTACTCTTGAAAGCATTTCAAAGCCCCTTGTCTCTGAATTCAATATGTTGTAGCCAGTGCCACCCAAATCCCTCAGGGACTCCTTAACACTTTGGGGGCCTCCTTTGAAACTTTTAATTCTTCCTCCCAATACTGGGACTGGCCAGCGTTGCAGTGCCATTAGGGAGGAGTGCCCCATTACTGAATCAGTACCTGCCTCTGACCTGGTCCCATATTATCCCGTTTGCAGTGCTCTCCTATTCTCTTCTCTGACCTTATGACGTGGCCACCCAGATTCCCTGAGGAGCTCTGGGATGTATGCCTCTGAGATCATCTTAGAATTCTGGACTGGGACTCAGAGCCAGAAGAGTGGCATGGCCTGCTGGCCAGCATGGTATTTCTTTTGCAGGATCAAGTGAGATTTTGGATGATTCTCATTCACAAATGAGATAGGATAAGCTCAGGGCTCTGGCTATGGAAAGAGTTGGGGTTCAACTCCAGTCCTTGGCCTTGTGCTGCATGAATGGGCCCATGCATTCACTTAGGCCCAACTATGTTCTAATTGTGGCGCCACCTGTGGTCCATGGCACTAAAGGGCTGTGATGATGGCAGCAGGTATCTTTAAACCTGTAAGCATAGTCTACCACTGACAACCAGGGCACCATCCCAACTTCTCTTCAGGTTCTATGCCACATATCAGGCACTTCTCCTGGGATGGCCTCACCTAACTCCCTAGCCGTCTTATCTGAGAATTTTTGAAATCATTGTTCTGCAACACTAAGGGGCCATTCTAATCAAGGGCTTTTCCTGCTTCTGACAGATATGGCAATGGCTTGCTCTTCCTGGATGATCTTAAATTGTGCCTTCTGAGTGGCCATTCCTTCAATGAATGGGACCAATTTTTTTTTACCATGCCATTAGGCCCTTCATGTATTCTTCTTGCTGGTGGTGGTGATATGCAGAAAGCAGGGATGGTCAACATAAAAAGAAATCACACTTCGAGAATGCAGTGAAAATGGCTTCATGAGTTCAAGAGAAGACATAGTTGGAAGAAGTATTTTCCTGTGTTTAGGCTGTTAAAATTCTAAACAGTAAATTCAATAATCAGAAAATGAATTGTGATTCACATTTTCCTCAATAATCTGGGTAAGACCTGCAATTGTGATCATCATTAATGAAACAGCAACAACCTTTGAAAGAATCATTGGAAGCCAGTATTCATGGGTGGCACAATGAATGATTACATTATTACATGAGTAATAATGTAACCAGCATTAAATAAATGGTATTAGAGAACTGCAGAGGCAAGAAAATTTATCGTGTTTCAACACAAAAGTTACCAAAGAGCCATGGCATTGTGAGTAATAACAGCATTGCTGCATTTTTCTTTTAGTAGGAGATATGAAATCAGCCAGGAATGGAACATTTGACAATAAAGAACACAAAGAGATTGTTCTTGGATCTGAACAGGAAGAGGTTTTGGGTGTACACTATGAATTATCTTTACATGCAGTGATTGGATCATAAACAAATAAATAAATATTTCTTCTCTATCCACTATTTTGAAACTTTATTCAGATAACTAACTATACCTAACACAGGCTTGTGAATTTCTAAATACGTTTAAGGTTAAATTGTTTATATTATAATGTATGTAAAAGGTACTTTCTCAGGGTCCTGCATGTCCCAGAGGTGCCCTGATATTAGCAGACAGTCCCAGAGGAAACAGAAGGTATTATAGGATGTCTCTATTATAAAGGGACTTGAATGTATCCATCAGGTTATGGAAACACAAACGCTTTCAGAGAAAATCAATATGTATTCCTAATTGGTAGCCTGAGGGCATAGTCAGGAGAAGAAACTCCAAAACATTAATCAGGGAAAAAACGAATAGACAACTTTTTGTGCCAGTAAGAAAAGGGTTGCATCAACATGAGTATTAGATACCTCCGAGTGCTAAGCTTTAATAAACGGGGAGGGACATAGTTTAACAGTAGGCCCAGATCTTGATTACTTTTCCTAATGAGAGTGAAGCGCAGCATGGAAAAGTGACAACTTGAGATAATTCAAAATGTCACCTTAGCTTTGAGTTTCAATCTCTTCCACAACCAGTCTTCATAAAAACTGCTAATGAGTAGTAAATTGGACTGATTTGAGTTTTACTTTGATTTGCTTCTTGTGCTAATCTTTAGAGAAAGGGTTTAAGGGAGTAGGATGTCATGGATAGCAAATGAGAGCAGAAGTCAAGCGACCTGAGTTAGAGCCTGTGCTCTGCGATGAACAATCTGTGTGGCCCAGGGCAAGAAAACAAAGAAATTAGCTGTTTATGAACATCTGTCAGGTTCCGTGCACTGTGCTAGGTCCAGAGGAGATAGGTGAACAAGACTGGGATCCTGTCCATGACAACTGCTTACAGACTAGTAGTATAGAATGAGATGTAAAAAAGATAATTAGAATATATTGTGATAAGTCTCTTACAGAGTTACTAGCAAAGGACTGTGGGACTCTAGAATATAGTGTGATTAAACAAACAATGAGAAGATCAATAAATATACATGTTAGTCAGCACTGTAAATAATGAAAGCTGCATATGTAATTTTAACATTTCTAGGAAATACATTGAAAAGAGTAAAAAGGCACAGGTGAAATTAACCCTAATAATATATTTAACCCAATAGATTCAAAATATAATTTCAACATAAATAGATATAAAAAGTATTAATTAATGAGACAGTTTACATTTCTTCACTAGGTCTGTGAAATTTCGTGTCTATTTTCTACCATAGCACATGTTAATTTGGACTAACCACATTTCAAGTGCTCAGTAGCCACATGTGGCTAGCGACTACTATCTTAAGCAATGCAACGATAAGTCTGCACTTACGTTCAAAAAGACTTAAAGCAGGGATCCACAACCCCCAGGCCACAGACTGGTACGGATCCATGGCCTGTTAAGAACTGTGCCACACAGCAGGAGGTGAGTGGTGGGTCAGAGAACAAAGTTTCATCTGTATTTACAGCAACTCCCCATTGCTCGCATTACCACCAGAGCCCCGCCTCCTGTCAGATCAATGAAGGCATTAGATTCTCATAGGAGTGCAAACTCTATTGTCAACCTCACATGTGAGAGATCTAGGTTGTGCACTCCTTATGATAATCTGATGCCTGATGACCTGTCACTGTCTCCCATCACCTCCACATGGGACTCTCTAGTTGCAGGTAAACAAGTTCAGGAATCCCTCTAATTCTATATTATGGTGAGTGGTATAATTATTTTGTTATATGTTACAATGTAATAATAACAGAAATAAAGTGCACAATAAATGTAATATGTTTGAATCATCCCCAAACCATCCCCTGCTCCCCCAACAGTTGGTGGAAAAATTGTCTTCCACAAAACCAGTCCTTGGTGCCAAAAAGGTTGGGGGCTGCGACTTAAAGTATTTGTGCACCATTTAATGAGGAATTCCTAGCTTAACCCAAGAACATTGGAAAAACGCTTAGAGATTTTTAATGTTCTGCAATGTTTCCAATACAAGAGTTCACAAACTGATAATGATACTGATAAGAATCCCTTGGAAAATGTGAAAAGACATACTCTCAGATTCCTGAGACTCTGAATCATTGAGTCTTGAGCAGATCTTAGGAATCTATATTTCTATATAAAAAAATCATTGATTAGTCCTAAGTTTGTCCAGGTGGGGGACTACTGGCCAATAAGCTTCATAGAAGTCACCTGTGGAAATCAAAAGGGCAATTTGATTTCAGGTAGCATTAGCAGAATGATCTTCCTCTGTGTGAATGGACATAAGTGAAGTGTTTCTCAAGAAACAACATCACTTCTCTTCCTGGAGTGGTGTGGTATCTGGAGCCAGCCCTGCCTTTCCTTCAGCTCTTATCATCTTATCACTTCCTCAACCTGGAGTGGATGGCATCTCTTCACTAGGCTTCAGGAAGGTGTGAGGTTTTATTTTTCCCTTTGGGTCACATTATTTTTTGTCTGATGTTTTTCAGATAAGTTGTCCCAAAGTTGGCTATGCATTACAATCATCTAGATGACATTAAAAATATCTTTCATGGATTCCTTTTTAAGTGTAGGACGTGGGGCCTAGAACTCTGTATTTTTACAAACTCCTCGGTAAGCACTTGGTGTGTGGAAAAACGTTTGGGGAGGCAGTGACCTAGAGAATCATTTGGAAATGTGTTGCTAGGGTTGCTGCTTCCATTGATAGATTTCAGCTTTGTTTACCACCATACACAGTGTGATTTAATGGCCTAAGGCAGTCTTTGTTCGACATTTGGCTCTGCAGTTTACTAACTGTATGATCTTGTTAAGATATTTACCATGTCTGAGATTCTGTTTCCTCATCAGTACAATGGAGATAATAATATTCAATTTGAGGGCTGTTGTTTGTGTCCTAGGGCTCAGGTCTTGGTTCTTCTCCACGTTTAATCACTCTGTGATCTCATCTAGTCTTGTGGCTTTAAATAGCACCTACAGCTGATGACTCCCAAATTAACATCTGTAATCTGTCCTCTTTCTCTAATCCAGACCCATTCACATGA
This sequence comes from Pongo pygmaeus, assembly GCF_028885625.2. NCBI lineage: Eukaryota > Metazoa > Chordata > Mammalia > Primates > Hominidae > Pongo > Pongo pygmaeus. The sequence continues at coordinate 159,089,365 of NC_072373.2, read as the reverse complement.
ACACCTGACAGGCAGCTCAAATCTAACATGCCTAAAGCATAACTCTATAATCAATTTCCAAAAACATTTTTTTTCTTTTTTATTATACTTTAAGTTCTAGGGTACATGTGCACAACACGTGCAGGTTTGTTACATATGTATACATGTGCCATGTTGGTGTGCTGCACCCATTAACTCGTCATTTACATTAGGTATTCCCTTCCCCCTCCCCCCACCCCACGACAGGCCCTGGTGTCTGATGTTCCCCATCCTGTGTCCAAGTGTTTTCATTGTTCAATTCCCACCTATGAGCGAGAACATGCGGTGTTTGGTTTTCTGTCCTTGCAAAAGTTTGCTCAGAATAATGGTTTCCAGCTTCATCCATGTCCTTACAAAGGACATGAACTCATCCTTTTTTATGGCTGCATAGTATTCCATGGTGTGTATGTACATGGTGCCACATTTTCTTAATCCAGTCTATCATTGATGGACATTTGGGTTGGTTCCAAGTCTTTGCTATTGTGAATAGTGCCACAATAAACATACTTGTGCATGTGTCTTTATAGCAGCATGATTTATAATCCTTTGGGTATATACCCAGTAACAGGATGGCTGGGTCAAATGGTATTTCTAGTTCTAGATCCTTGAGGAATCACCACACTGTCTTCCACAATGGTTGAACCAGTTTACAGTCCCACCAACAGTGTAAAAGTGTTCCTATTTCTCCACATTCTCTCCAGCACCTGTTGTTTCCTGACTTTTTAATGATCGCCATTCTAACTGGTGTGAGATGGTATCTCATTGTGGTTTTGATTTGCATTTCTCTGATGGCCAGTGATGATGAGCATTTTTTCATGTGTCTGTTGGTGGCATAAATGTCTTCTTTTGAGAAGTGTCTGTTTATATCCTTTGCCCACTTTTTGATGGGGTTGTTTGATTTTTTTATTGTAAATTTGTTTAAGTTCTTCGTAGATTCTGGATATTAGTCCTTTGTCAGATGGGTAGATTGCAATAATTTTCTCCCATTCTGTAGGTTGCCTGTTCACTCTGATGGTAGTTTCTTTTGCTGTGCAGAAGCTCTTTAGTTTAGTTAGATCCATTTCTCTATTTTGGCTTTTGTTGCCATTGCTTTTGGTGTTTTAGTCATGAAGTCCTTGCCCATGCCTATGTCCTGAATGGCATTGCCTAGGTTTTCTTCTAGTGTTTTTATGGTTTTAGGTCTAACATTTAAGTCTTTAATCCATTTTGAATTAAGTTTTATGTAAGGTGTAAGGAAGGGATCCATTTTCGGCTTTCTACATATGGCTAGCCAGTTTTCCCAGCACCATTTATTAAATAGGGAAAATCAGTTTTTAACTCATCTCAGTAAATGACAACTCTGAAGTTCGAGTTGTATAGGTTAAAAACCATAGTATCATCCCTGACTCCTTTCTTTCTCCTATACTTCACATTAGTAAATCTTACCAGCTCTGCTTTTAAAATATCCAGAATTTCATAATACGTCACCAACTCTACCATTGCCACTGTGGTTATTTCTAGCTTAGATTATTTCAATGGTTTTTTTTTTTTTTTTTTTTTTTGAGATGGAGTCTCGCTCTGTCACCCAGGCTGGAGTGCAGTGGCATGATCCCGGCTCACTGCAAGCTCCGCCTCCTGGGTTCACGCCATTCTCCTGCCTCAGCCTCCCAAGCAGATGGGACTACAGGCACCCGCCACCACGCCCGGCTATTTTTTTTTTTTTTTTAGTAGACACGGGGTTTCACCATGTTAGCCAGTATGGTCTCGATCTCCTGACCTCATGATCAGCCCCACTCGGCCTCCCAAAGTGCTGGGATTACAGGCATGAGCCACCGGCCCGGCCAGCTTTTCAACCATTTCCTTGCTTTTGTCCCTCTGTTCCCCCACTGTCTGTCCTCAATAGAGTAGCCGCGGTGATACTTTACAAACATAAGTCGAAATTGCATTACTGCTCTGCTCTACTTGATATGGTTTCTCTTCTTAGAGTAAAACCCTAAGTCTTTAAAACCACCTACAAAGCAACTTTTGAACCTGGAATTCTGTTTCTTCTCCAATCTCAATTTCTCCTCATTTTCTTCTAGCTTATTCTTCAGCTACATTCTTGCAAATATTTTGAAACAACAAACATAGGCTTGTTTCTGAATCTTTGCACATGTTTTTTCTTTGCCGTCATATTCTTCTTCCCCCAATGTTTTACTTCCTCACTTCCTTCAGATTTCTGCTTAAATGTCACCTCCTCTGTAAAGCCTACTCTGACATTCATATTCAAACAATCTATCTCCCTTCCTTGCTGATATTCCTTTTATGCCTTTTACCTTTTGCTTATTGTCTACTTCTCTTTACTAGAATGTAATCTACCCAATGGCCAGGATAACAGTCTGTTTTGCTGATGCATATACTCATTGCCTAACACAGTAAATGGCACATATGAGGCACTCCACAAATATTTGTTGAACAAATAAATATATGTCAATACCAGGCAGGTAGTAGACGCTCATGCAAAGAGCCTTCTCTCCTTTGACTGAGAGGTAGGCTTTAATTAGCCAGAAATTGAGCACTTTAAAATTTTTGGTCGAGAATATCAGAGATTTAAAAAAATAACTAGGAAGCTGATTAGGTTGGTGAGACTTTTATGAGACTTACAGTGTTAGTTCAGCAAACATTATGAGACAGACTCTTTGGCTGAGACATTGGGTCTCTCTTTTCATAGGACTTGTGCTAACTCACACATTTATGCTAAAATTCCCATTTCTTTTTCTTCCTTCTGGTGGACATCTATAGCTTTTCTGCCTGTTTCTCCATTTCTAGGAATTTTCCCACGACTATTCACATGGTGGTAGCAAGAGTTACTATGTTAGAAAAGTGTGAATGTATCTCCTTTAAATTTTATTGAATCATGGGTGAGCATTTACACCATAACCAAAGAGTTCCTCCCTAAGCAATTTGGACATCAAACTAGAGTTGAGCCAGTACCTTTAAAGATACACATGGTGGATTCGATTGTGTTCCTCAAAAAAATATGTTTAAGTCCTAACCTCTGGTTCCTGGGAATGTGATATTATTTGGAAATAGGGCCTTTGCAAATATAATCAAGTTGTGGTGAGGTCCAAGGAGCAGAGGAAACTGCAAGACAAAAGAATGATACTGGTATGCCAAGAGGAGTGTGGAGCAAACCCTGATGACATTTGAGATTTGAGTTTTTGTCTAGTTTTCCTTGAGTCACAACTGAGTTCCTTGTCCTAACTTTACATAAAATTCTCAAATTGGGTTACACTAAATTTCCAAATTAATTTGAGCTGGTTTCTGCCACTTGCAACCCAAAGAATGCTAATCCATACATGTCTCCTTCAGAGGGATTTATTTTTTGTATCTTCTTTTCCTTCAATATTTCCCTATTTAAAAACACAACTAACCCTTCCCTACTGTTTTAATTAACAGCATTTAAACCAAGCATTCCTGTTTATTTCTTAGGACTCAGAGAGACCATTTGCATGAAACTTTAATGCCTTTGGATTTGAAAATGACTCTCTCATGAAGACAGTTAGATTCTCTACCATCTGTAAAAATGCGAAAAAACTATTATCACTAGAAAATCTTTCTAGCTCTATGACTTCTTTAGAGACCATTACACTGGAGTGATTTCTGAACTCTATTTCGTGAACTTGCTATGTGTAAAGTACTGTTCTGCGCACTGAAGGAATGCAGAGATAAATGAAACAATGTTTCTTTCCTCAGAGAGTTTAGAGATTAGTGAGAGATGAGACCCAGAAACAATACATTAAAAACTAGGATGACATGAACCAACTGCTGCAATAGAAGTACCATCAATGGGTTCAGAGGAGAGCGCAACTATTTCCAGCTGGGGTTGTTATTGCACACTTGATGGATGAGTAGTATTTTGATAGATGGAGCTAGATGGTCTCTCCTCCCCTAAGAAAAGCTACATTAGATGTCCCTGTTAAATACTCTCATAGGTTTCTGTATATCTCCCTATTCATGGTGTGTTTTAACTGCTGTACTACAAGCTCCCTAAGAACAGTAATCACATTTGTTATGGCCAACATCGTAGCTTCAGAGCTTACCATTATGTGTAGTACATAGCAGTTTTCAATACATGCTTTTTGCATGAATGCATAAACTTAGCTGTAGGTCCATGCCACATAGAGAATGGAGCAGGAGGGTGACTCTCTGTTTGAGTGATTTTAAGGACCTCAGTAGGAAAAGCTCATATAGTTTTATTCTAGTGCCTTTACATTAATGTGACTAGCTACGCCTCTTATGTTTCCTCCTTTCTGTTTCAACTAGCAAATTCTCTCTATTGCTCTGTTCAGGTTCCTGAGAGGGGAAAAAGTTCGACTGATTTTTCCATCTTTTCCAGTTAGGCCATACATGTCATTGGCCAGATAATATAATGGCTACCTTAGGGTCATGTGTCTACCTCTAGACCAATCATCCATAGCTATAAGGTGGTTCTGTAGTTCAAAACATGAATGTCTAGACAGTGTGATCTAGTTGTGGAATTGATTTGTTTAGATGGGGATTTGGACTGGGAAGACAATAACTGATCTATGTAGAATATTCTTTCTCATAATAGTCTAATACATACGTGAGAAATGTATAACAAAAATGTATAATAAAAAGAAGTCTTACCCACATTAATGATAGCTACATTAGAGTTTGGTGGAGAATACAAATAAGTCATCAGATGAGCTGGTTAAAATAGATGGAAATACTGGAAACTGAGACAAGGTAGATCTTTTCATAAGTTAAAAAGTGAAGATGAACGGTGGGGGCAAGAGCACAACCAAACCCACTATTAACAAACAGGAATTCTTTAATGGTATCCAATTTGACTGGGTATGTATACACAACGCTGTTAGAGATACTTCTTGGCAGCGGAGATGTGATGAAAGAGGGAGGAAGTTGAAATTACTGCATGGCATGAATGTTTGAGATGCACTTGACATTCATTTAACTATATTTTTCTGCCTCCTAGTTCTTAACCTGAGTAATTTTTATAAATCGCTTTACAGGACCACTGTCAATAAGAAAAGCCCATTTCCTTAACCCTGCTCTGAGGCAGGATACACACATTTGGTACAGCTGTATTTGGCTGATTTTTCCTCATTCTTTCTGACTACACTGGAAGATGGTTCCTTGCTATTTCTTACTGTGTGTGGACTCAGGTTGAGAGATGTGACCAGCAATCTTCATTGTATCTATTTTCATTGACCAGGAATATAAAGGCAAAACTGACAAATAAGTGAAGCCTGAGTATAGCAGTAGGTAACAGTAGCAGTAACCATTCAGCAGGCTGAAGTTAAGACTTTACTCAAGATAATTCGAATTTCTTCAAGATAACTTGTACCTTGTTTGCTGTGGTCTACCACTATAGGCAGCCCACAAGAACAATATTACTAATAATTTCCACTATCAAAAGGACTCTATTTGAATCATAGCTCTCCCCCTTGCCCTCAGCATGTATAATCCTGTAGCTGAGACTATTGGTTTCTACCTCATAATCATATTTCCCCCTACTTCCTTGCTGGAAGAGCCCTTGGACATCACCATGCCTGGTTCCAGTGTCTGGAACCATAACAGCTCTCTTGTAACCATAAGAGGAACTGGTTTGAGGACAAAGTATACGCATTGAGAGTTGCATACTAAAAGATATAAAGGACTCTGGTTGGTCCTTAAAGAAGTCACTAGGCTGTTGAATTAACAGAGGAATATTTGGAATCTTAGTCTGTAATTTATTATTATTTTGAGTTGTTTTCTTCTAGTTGCAGTTGAAAGCTTCCTGAATGACCCTATGAATACTTTTTCCTCTCTTCTGCCACTCTGTTTCCTTATTTACATCTCCCTCTTTCCTGCAGCAGACTTAAGCTGAGCAATAGTTATTATTGTCAAGAGACAATAATGAATATTCATGGTCCTCAAATTAAAATGATTCAGTTTAGGATTTTTTGACCTTATGATGGTGAAAAAGCCATACATATTTAATAGAAATTGTGGAATTCTTCTCTTGGCTCAGTATTGACTGTGTTGCCCCCATGTATGGCCATGTCCTGAGGAGGAAACAAAGAAAGTTTGACAGTCATGAAAGGGCTTCTGACTTCTCCTCTGGCTCATCCACTGGGGAGCTTTTTACAGAACTGTAAGCCCTACCTTCCCCACCTAATGTCATTCACTTCTCTGTTCTTCACTTGTATATCAGACCACTTAATTTTCCATATAATTATGACTGGATAGTCAAATATTAAAAGCCTCAATCTTACTGAGAGGTAGAATCTAAAATTAATTATTGTGTTGGTCCACTGGCCATTTGAGAAGGTACAGGGGTTTGAACTCTGGGGCATTTAACAATTTCAGTTCGGAGTATTAGAAAAGCCTGAATATGGGTATGGTTAATTTAAACTTTTGACAAAGATGGAATCTTATTCAGGTATGTCTTCCTAGAATAATTAACTAGGTATATTTTTTTGCCATTTCCTTCTGAATGGGGGTACAGGCTGGGTTGGATTTTCAAGGAATTTAGTCTTAATCCTTGTATCCTGTCTGTTTTAAAGTTATATCACTTTTTTTTTCCTGGACTGTGTAGATAAAAGTTTCATTTAATGACTAAAATCAAAGTAACCATCTCAATTCCCTCTAAGAGAAAAAGTTTTCATTAGGCATGGGCATATCATATGAAAAAATCCTTCCTTTTGTGTTCTTCCTCCTCAGGACAATGGCTTCTTCTAGTATAGGCTTTCAGTCTTTCTTTGGAAGATGACTAGGAAAGGATATATGATGTAGAGGAATTCTCTGTGACAGGAGTGGGAAGAAAACACAGGCCTTTCAGTTTCAGAGGAGGAGAGCAATAGATGGAATATAATAGGGACAAGGTCAGATGTTAGTGATTTCTCTCCATGTGCCCCACCTGCCCCATCAAGGTCATCCTTGAAAAGTGGGAGCAGAGTACATAAACACAACAGATAGAATTTTTACAGAAAGCTGAAATAAAAAGAGCTTGTGCTCTACTTTTCCATTTGGGTTTCTGGGAGGATACTAGTTAATGAAATCACTCACATTAGCACTGGTGTGTGTATGGGTGCTGAGAACAAGGATGGTGGTGTAGAGAGCAGGCTGGACACCAGGCATCTCCCTTGGCTTCATATGGTATAAAAAAAGATGCAGAATGTCCTTGAATAATCAGAAGAGATGACGCAGAGGGAGCTAAGAGTAGAGAGCCAGAAGGCTGCTTTGGACAGTGGCCATATGGAGAATGTAGCTGAGATTTTAGATACTCTGTAATATGAGTGGGAGCCAGGATGGGCCAAGTCATTAGAGTAGGCAAGGAGGTTTTCAAGCATTCTGAGAAAAATAGCCCAAGTTTTACCAGTCATGAATTTTAGCAACAGATTCCAAGGGCTTTTAAATAATCATAAGGGGCCAGGAACATTTTTATGGAGGCTGCCAAGATTCTAAAAGAAGGAACAAAAGACAATTTTCTAATTTTGGGTTTCTTCTTTCTTCCATCATTAGGGCACTGAAGATATTATTTATATTCAGAGGCTATGTTGGTTTGGAGAAGGAAAGGTGAGAGAAACCTTAACAAGTACCAGAAGAGATTATGTTAATCTGACCATTTAAAGTAAACATGTCTGAGCTAGAGGCATGTCTCGTTTTATTACACTTGGCCTTGTTGTGCTTCACAGATACTATGTTGTTTACAAATTGAAGTTTGCTGCAATGCTGTTTGATAGTATTTTACCAGCAGTAGAACTTCTTTCAGAATTAAAGTCTATTTTCTCAAACTTTGCTGCTGCATTATCAACTAAGTTTATATAATAGTTTAAATTCTTTGTTGTTATTTCAACAGTGTTCACAGCATCTTCACCAGAAGCAGTTTCCATTTAAAGAAACTACTTTCTTTACTCATCCAAAAGAAGCAACTCTTCATCCATTTAAGCTTTATCATGAGATTGTAGCAATTCAGTCATATCTTCAGGCTCCACTTTTTTTTTTTTTTTTTAAAGACAGAGTCTCACTCTGTTGCCCAGGCTGGAGTGCAGTGGCACAATCTCGGCTCACTGCAACCTCCACCTCCTGAGCTCAAGTGATTATCCTGCCTCAGCCTCCCAAGTAGCTGGTATTACAGGCACGCACCACCACGCCTGGCTAATTTTTGTGTTTTTAGTAGAGACAGTGTTTCACCATGTTGGCCAGGCTGGTCTCAAACTCGTGACTTCAGGTGATCTGCTCACCTTGGCCTCCCAAAGTGCTGGAATTACAGACATAAGTCACTGTGCGCGATAGGCTCCAATTCTAATTCTATGTCTTTGATTATTTCTACCCCATCCACAGTTACTTCCTGTAGTGAAGTCTTGAACCCCTTAAAGTTATTTATGAGGGTTGGAATCAACTCCTTCCAAACTCCTTTCCAAAAGGTTACAATTTACTTTGCCCAGATCCATCTGAAAAATTACTATCTAGGGCAACTATGGCCTTCCTTATAGTGTATTTTTTAAATAATAAGATTTGAGATTCAAAATTACTCATTGATCCATGGGCTGCCAAATGGATACTGTGTTAGCAGACATAAAAACAACATTCATCTCCTTTTACATCTCTATCGGAGCTCTTGGGTAACTAGGTGCATTGTCAATGAACAATAATGTTTTGAAAGGAATCTTTTTTTTTTCCCCAAGCAGTCGTCTCAACAGTGGGCTTAAAATATTCAATAAGCTATGCTGTAAGCAGATGTTCTGTCATCCAGGTTTTGTGGTTCCATTTCTAGGACACAGGCAGAATAGACTTAGCATAATTCTTAGGGGCCCTGGAATTTTTGGAATGATAAGTGAGCACTGGCTTTAACTTAAAGTCACTAGCTGCATTAACCCTTAACAAGAGAGTTGAGTTTCTTTGGAGCTTCAGAGCCAGACATTGACTTCTCCTCTGTAGCTATGAAAGTCCTAGATGGCATCTTCTTCCAATAGAAGGCTGTTTTTTCTACCTTAAAAATCTCTTGTTTGGTGTAGCTGCCTTCATCCATTATCTTAGCTAGATCTCCTGGATAACTTGCTGCAACTTCTACATCAGCACTTGCTGCTTCACCTTGCACTTTTATGTTATGGATATGGCTTCTTTTCTTTAACCTTGTGAAACAACTTCTGCTGTTTTAAAATTTTCTTTTGCCACTTCTTCAGCAATCTCAGCCTTTATAGAATTGAAGAGAGTTGGAGTTTTTTTCTGGATTAGGGTTTCATTTAAGGGAATGTTGTGGTTGGACTGATCTTCTATCCAAACCACTAAAATTTTCTCTATATCAGCAATAAGATTGTTTTGCTTTCTTATCATTTGTGTGTTCACTGGAGTAGCACTTTTAATCTCCTTCAAGAACTTTTCCTTTGCATTAATGGCTGGGCTAACCAGCACAAAAGGCCTAGCTTTCAGCCTATCTTGGCTTTCAAAATGCCTTCTTCACTAAGCTTAATCATTTCTAGCTTTTGATCATCTAAAATGAGTGAGTACAGCTCTTCCTTTCACTGGAACACTTAGAGATCATTGTAGAATTATTAATTGGCCAAATTTCAATATCGTAGTGTCTCAGGGAATAAAGAGGCCCATTGCGAGGGAGAACGATGGGCGAATGACCAGTTGGTAGAGCAGTCAGAACATACACAACACTTATCAATAAAGTCTGCAATCTCAAATGGGTGAGAATCATGATGCCCCAATTGAATTACAATAGTAACATCAAAGATCATTGACCACAAATCCCCACAGCAGATAGAATAGTAATGCAAACATTTGAAATATTGTGAGAATTACCAAAATGGGACACAGAGAGATGAAGTGAGAACATGCTGTTGGAGAAACGAATGGCACCAATAGACTTGCTCAACACAGGGTTGACACAAACTTTCCATTTTTAAAAGCTCAATATCTGTGAAGTGGAATTGGTGAAGCACAAGAAGCAGAGTATGCCTTTATAAAGTTTCAGTTATGCAAGATGACTAAATTTCACAAGTCTGTACAACATTGTGTTTATAGTTAATAATACTGTAATGTGTACTTTAAAATGTTTGAGGGTATATCCTAAGTGTACTTGCCATAAAATTTTTTAGTTAGTTAGCTAATTCAATAACTTCCCTAATTCACTCAGACATATATGTAAGAGGCTGAGCCAGAATTTGAACCCAAGTCTGTCTGACTTTCCTATTATAACAACTTATATAGTAATTGAATATACCTGACAAAATAAATGTGTAATTCCTAATAGAGCCATAGAAGCCAAGAAAAATCTGCCAAAGAAACCATAGTGGTGTAAAAAAGGTCAGTTAGAATAGGACTTGAATAATTTCCCAAGACCAGATGAGGAGGGGGGTGGGAGCTACATTTTCTATTTATGCAGAAAAGGACCATTTACTGCAGAGGTGGATTAGCAGCTCAAGGATGTTACCAGTGGCTAAAGTGCATTATTCCTGAGCTCCTCCCCATCCAGAGCATAATAGCTTATTTCCCCTTCCTCTTAGATTCTGAGTCCAGTACTGTCTAACCTCCCAACATTAGCCATCTTGAAATACAGTGGCATCTTTGGTTTAGATATAAAATATGAATTTATACATAACCAGTAGAAATGTTTATTAAGCATTACATAGTAACTTTTGCTTTGTTTCTTACACCTTTACAGTGTAAAGTAGAATATAGGCATTCTTTTGATAGTAAATTTGTCCAGTTGTATATCCAGTAGATGTCAGCATTGGGCTGTTTCTGACCATTTAGTGTCTCTCCATATTATTTTGAAAGGGCCATAAATATTCAGTATAAAATATACTGAGATGTAAAATAGCAGGTGCAGCAAATCTGTAGTGAGGGTACATTTAATGGGTGAAGGATTCAATATTCCATCTATGGAGCAAACAACTGTATATAAAACCCCATCTGCAGCTTTTTTATCCATGTCCATTTTAAAAAATCAATTTATTTCAAAATATCAGAGTACTATTTTGTAGAAGATAGCTTTATAAAATTAAGTGACAAAACGGATTAAAGCCATTGAAAGAAATATAAATATTTGAGTAATTTTAGGTTGCATCTGCTTAAATTCAGAAAGGGACACTAAAGAATTTTTTAAAATCTCATTAAGAGATAATTTCAACAATAAAGATTTTGCGGAATGGTCCTTGAGTTACTCTCTTTTCTCCTCAATATTAAGATTTTAGCTCCTTTGGAACACATTAAAACCATTTCTGGTAATGTGCACCCCAGTGAAGCCAAATTGGTGATTGATCAACATTAGGTGGAAGATAATATGTATAATTCACGCTTCCAGTACATTCTAGAGTTGACCCAAATATTTTAGATTCTTGGCACGTAGAACAAAAGTTTCCTAAGATATTGCTCAGTTCTGTGGTTGGACTAAGCAGATCCGGCCTGTGTCAAACAAAAGTTGATTAAGAAGAAGTGAAAACATCCTTATTTCCTTAAGAGTAGAATCCAAACTTAGTCAATTCATTACAATTCCTACAGCAGCAGAGTGATGGAAGCCGGAAAAAGCTAGAGAAATCATTTAGTACAGCATCTTCATAAGGAAATTGAAGACCAAAGAGACAAAAAGACCTGCTTGAGGTGTCAGAGCTAGTGTGTAAAAAAGAGTCTTCTCAGCATTCTAGTTCATTTCAGAACAAAAAAATGTATGCTGAGAACATGCACATATTCTATAGTAGGCTTTAAGAGGAATTAAAAATTGTCCTTTTCTCAAGGTTCTTGGGAGATAGGAGAATTCAGGAAATAGAAACACTGATAGAACATCAAAACATATTTAGCAATTTTAATGACAGATATATGCTCAGGGTACACATAAGGAACACTTAGCCTAGTCAGGAAGGTTCTTCATAATTTCTAGAAAAAGAGCTATGTGTTGCTTGAAAACTCTTTCAGGAGCTTTGTTACCAAACTAGGAAAAAGAGAGCATCACTCTTTGATGGGGAAGCAAATGAGGGCTGAAGCCATCTTGACTGATCCACTACATTTTGTCCTTTTGGGGTTTTTCCCCCAGCTTGAAGATCAGTGCAGTCCAATATTTTCTAGTCCTGTATCAGAATCATCTCAGAGATTAGGATTCAGAAGATTGAGTGGCCTAAAGAAAAGAAAGGCAAAAATGGAAATAACAGGAATTTTGAGGCACAGACAAATAAAGGAACCATTGATCTAGCCTACACTGAGCTACCCACAGGAGTTCATCTTGAGATCAATAGCATGAAATTTGTTACTTTAAGAAATGTAGTCTTTGGGCCGGGTGCAGTGGCTCACGCCTGTAATCCCAGCACTTTGGGAGGCCGAAGCGGGCGGATCACCTGAGGTCAGGAGTTCGAGACCAGTCTGGCCAACATGGTGAAACCCCATCTCTTCTTAAAATACAAAAGATTAGCTGGGTGTGGTGGTACACACTTGTAATCCCAGCTCTCAGGAGGCTGAGGCAGGAGAATCACTTGAACCCGGGAGGCGGAGGTTGCAGTGAACCAAGATCACGCCATTGCACTCCAGCCTGGGCAACAAGAGCGAAATTCTATCTCAAAAAAAAAAAAAAAAAAAAGAAAGAAATGTAGTCTTTGGTTCTGTAAGAGAACCAAGTTAGATAGTTCAGTTAGATAGTTCATACAGAAATCAATACCATAACTGTGACCTCATTAATACTTTATTCTCACCCATAAAATTCTTAGGTCACCATGTGTGATGACTACATCCAAAGAGAGTGAGTGGCTTGAGACATTGGTAGTATGTGTATCTGATCATATCAATATGTTAAAATGACGTTCAGAGTATGATCTACCTCAAAATAATCTAGGTGAGTTTCAATGATCACGCAATAGACTGCTATCTGGAAATGATGGTTTAGCAAATCTTTTCCTTGCTTTTTTCTGAATGATGGGAAAGAACACCTCTTTTATGGGCACTATATAATATTTCCAACCATATTCTTTCATCTTTTTGGGACACTGCAGGGAAACACATTAGGTCATAACTCAGCACTAGAGGAATATTCTGATGATGAACCTAGCTTTTTCAAGCCTTTTTGACATTAATCTGCCATATGCAATTACTGTGTGTGAGATTGAAGATCATATTTCAGTTCTTTATACCAGAACACAAAACCCTATCACATAATTCATCCAAATCATTGGAGAGATATTCCTTTGCGGATAACCAGCATAGTACTAGGAATAGGGACAGATTCTAGGGAATATAATTACTCAGTTTCTCGGTTAGTGGTGTCAGGATCAGTGACAAAAATTATTGTGTATTCCCCCAGATTTCTGTGAACTAAAATTATTCACTCAGTGGCAAAAAGAAAATGTACTGTAATACCCAAGCTGTTTTTCATTTGAATTAACTAACAAACATTCTAAATAATATTTTGGTGTACATTCAACACTCCCTGTTTCTCCCCATTTTATTAAAATATAAAGGAGTTCACGGTTATGGTTTGATTTGTGTATGAACTATCTAACTTGGTTGTCTTACAGGTCCAAATAATACATTTCTTGAAGTGACAAATTTCATGCTATTGATCTCTGTTTCTGTGTGTTCTAGGTGGTTTTATTTGAAATTTATTCATCATACAGATGAGAATTGTGCAAAGAGGTAAATGGGCTTGTAAATAGGGATGGGGAGATGGTTGTGGGGATGCCGTTCCTCAGTTTGGACATAGTAGTTCTTACCCTTCATTTGCATGGCTTTTTAGAAATAAAGTCAAGTTTGCATAGGAATGCTCTAGTTGAGTAGATATTTAATACTTTTCCAGATTAATTCATAGGTCTTACTCATATAAAGAATAGGTTTTCTTTATAAAGCCCTTCATTTATCCCTTTCCAAGATGAATTATTTTAGCACGTTCATTAATCTAGTTTCATGACTCTGGATATTTTAACCTATTTTATTAATCGGTTGCCATTTGCCTATTTTCCTTTTTGCCATGTAGGGAAGGCATTTTCTTCTGGGTTGGAGACCCAAGAAATAGGCAGGATATCAGAGAGTTTTTGTTTCTTCCCTGTAAGTAGCCTACAAATCAAGTCTTTTTTAAATTGAGGCCATGTATTTCGGTTTCAGTGGCCAGACTTTGAACACTGCACCCAATATTATCTCACTGATGGATATTGATTATGAAGTTGATTAAAATGATCAGCTTTAATGGACAGAATCTCATGAGGAGGATGCACATTTAGGCTTCAGTTGATTCTTTGTCCCTCAGAGAGACAAACATCTTAGGGTCATACAGCTGCTGTATGATCTCTGGAATCAGTCTGTTTATTTTTGCCAGTGTACCAAACTAGTCTCAGAGGGGTTTAGCATGTTTAGTGTATTTTTGCTGATATTAACTGGGAAATACATGTGTGTATGTGTGGGCTGTGTGTTTGTGTGTGTGTGTGTTTTCTAGGTAGCTTTATTTGAAATTTATTCATCATGAAAATGAGGGTTATCTGCATACCTTTTAATTCAGAGTTAGTCTTTTTACTTGATTTTCCCTAAAGACTGCCTGTCAGAGCTTCAAAAACATCAATGACTGATAGATTTCTATACAGCTGCCTGGGCAGCTGTGGTAATGAAATGTGAATATGCTTTCACGATATCTGAAGATTTCTGTTTGGGATTATGAGCGGAAAGAACAGATTTTTAAGAGAATGTTAGCATATTCTTCAAATGTTGTTTTGAAACTGATGAAACAAAATAATCTATCATTCTAGGGCTGCTTTAGTTTTATTGGTTCTAACAACAAGATATCCTCCCATTAAAATCCTCTGCCTCTGTCTTTCTCTCTCTCTCTTCTCTCTCTTTCTCTTTAGACCTCATTATAATAGAAGTCAGGAGATCCGCTCTCAAAGACAGCACAGTAATAAGCACTAAAGGGTTGTTTTCAAAGAAATGAGATACAATCCTGCATGGGTGAAATGTTAAAGAAAAGAAAAAGGCCTTTTAAATGTCCTTTCTATGCATATACCCTTATGATTTAAAGTGATTTAGAAACTATTTTCTGTCATTTGAATAAAACAGGTCATGTTTCCCCTGAGTATGAATATTTCCGATTATTTTTACATTATTTTTATCTGAGCATAACATAATTATTCCTTAAAAAAAGATATAGAGTCTACATAAAATCAATGTGGTCAGACTCTGTTTTTATTATTTTCCTGAAACACACAAAGCAGATTATTTTATTGTATTTTTTAAACTGAAAATTAACAATTACAGGTCATCTAAAGAGAATCAAATGATAAATAATGTTTAGAGGTACAAACTCAACAGACTATCTCAAGCCTAAGGCAGCCCTGTGTGTGGATCTATCTCAGACCCCAGCCAGGGAACAAGCTAGAGGCACAAATGTCACTGCGAGATCAATACAATATATTCCAGAGCCAGTCATTTCAGGTCTTGAGGGTGCCAAGAACACTCCACATCAGTTGGCATACAGAATGTTTCAGCATGGAGGAGGCATAAACAAAGAGCACTCACACTCCTCCAGGAACAAAAGGAGATGGCTTTTAGTAAATATAGTATACAGATTTTCGAGACTATAACTAGGGTGTCCAGTTAATGCAATATTTTTTAAGAACTATAATAAGAGGCAATATTGCTTAGCCTAAAATCACTACAACCCTTTGAGGTGAAGGTCTACATGTAATCTTAATATCTTAAATTTCCACAGGAAAATCTGCAACAAAATGCACCCTTAGAGGAAAATGGCCAAAAGCACTACTGAGAAATATACCTCTTAAATCTCTTTTTCCTTTGTGATAAAAATCCACAGTCTCTGAGATGACATTTAATAATATTATAGGACAGTATTATATTTCTGTTTGCCCTAAAAATGCAATGGTTTCTTATGTCTTCCAGCCTCAAGCTTTATTCTAGGGAGGTAATTCTGAAGATACCTATCTTCTTGAGAGTGAAATTTTATGGAATCCTAGATTTCTCATACCTAGGAATAACAGTAATGACTTTCCTCATTTAATATGGGATTTTACTATTTTGTCTATTTTCGTTTGTGTGAATCTATGCATCAAATTTAAAGGTTTCTAACCCCAGGGAAAGTTCTAAGCATATAACTTAAAATAAATTAGTTCATACAAGTGAATTCTACCAGCAGTTGTTCGAAAGAAATACCTGTGGACCAACACACTGGAAACACGAATTTTTAAACTTTCAGATACAAGGGACGGAAGAGTTAGCAGTGTTCCTGCTGAAAGGTCCAAGTATCTCCCTAGGCACGGAAAACACCCAAGTAAGTTCCAGACTTTTCCTGTGGGAAAATCGTATCAAGTATCAAATTAGAATTGATTTTATTTAGTTAGGTTCAAATTTTATACCCCTACAGCAGGTTTTTTTTTTTTTCTAGGCATAGGTGTTAGGAAATGTTACACAGATTATATAAACCAAAGGTTATATAAAACCATAGTCTTATTTGCTCCAGCCACGTGAAGAAAAAGCCGTGATGAAGGGACTGAACCCATTTCACCCAATTTTGATAATTTTTTTTTTTAGTCTGTTGCTTGGGGCAAGGACTCTGAGTGTTGTAGTTTGCATTCCTCCAGAAGTAATCTTCCTCTTGAGACAAAGATTCAAGGGAAATTTTCTTAGTTGGGATCCCAGGAAATACTAGGAAAGGGAAAGGGGAGGAAAGAAAGCCAATACATGGTTTCATCAAGCAACTTATCACTCTGGGAAACTCTACCTTCATCCCGATAGGGAACTCTGGGGTACACTGTGAAATATGCACCTGAGAGTTAGCCTGTCATCTGCCATCTTCCTGTCAGTCATTATTATGGGCTGTTTCTAGTGTTCATTAATTTCTCAGCATTTCTGGCCTGCCCCACAGATGAGCAAAGCAGACCTTGGTGGCCAGAGGGAGCCCTCAGGTAGAGCTGCAGATGCTGGCAGTTTGTGTTAGAAGGCATGTGCAGTAATGGTGAATGCAGAGAGCATATGGGAGGATACTGACAGCATCTGCTACACTGGGTCAGAGAGATAAGCTTCAAAGATCTTGGACCAATCTCAGTTTGGCAGCAGAATGAAATAATATTTTATGCTGAGGTTAAGTCTTAAAGACAGATTTTAAGGCAAATGTTACATAAAGCAAAATTACCTTTGGAAATACATTAAAAAGATGTCATTTTGGAGGCTGACATACAGTTTCTCAATAGATCCAACTTCCAGGTTTATTTTCAGCCAGGGAATAGAGCACTGTTTCTGCAGTTGGGCATCAGATGAAGTAGGCTTGCATACGGGGGCAATGTTGTACGAAAAAAATGCTATCTTTAAACGTTGGAATCGCACTCATGTTTTTGAGAGACACATGAGACATGAGACTGAGACAACACCATAACTCTTGTTTTCACACTCAGAGTAGGGCTTGTGCTCCCTGAGTGGAATGATGAGTGGAATTTTCTGTACTATTTAACTCTTTCTCTTTCTCCATGGGACTGAAGTTAATTATGTGCAACTTAAATATGCATATGATGTGACTCCATTTATATATAATGACTAAACTTAATAGAATCATCAGTGAGTCCACTTTTTGTATTTAACTGGGGTGGGCAATATGCTTGGGAAATAAAATGGATTCCAACCACTTTTTATAGCAAGGAGTTAAAGCTCTTTTAATGATTGACACAAGTTCCGGGGCTAAACAGATGTCTAGAATTAGCTACCAAAAGGTAAATTGTAGACTCTGCTCTTCAACAAGAAGCAGAAGGATTAGGAATTCAAACAATACTATTTTACAGTAAGATGTGGAAATCATCACAGATCTTAATCCAAATCTTATTTTCATGAATGGGAATTAGGTAAAAACAAACAAGAGTTGAAAGGAAGGAATAGAGAAAAGAAGGAGAGAAAAACAATTTTTAATACATGAATCCACATGCTCGTATCTCATTGGCAATGTTATTTAGACATTTGTCCTAAATGGTGGCTCTCCAGTAAGTAGATCTTTCTTTCAAAACTTTCTAATAACTCCCACTGCTCTTAACATTGTATTTCTATTATACCATTTAAAAAATATGATTCCCAACTGGATCATAGGAATGGAGCTGAGGTGCTGAGAAATTGGCCTGTATGCACCATAAAAAATGGAGATATTTGTTATGCTCATTGTATCCCTGGTGCCTAAAGCAATGTCTACCATGCAGTGTGTGACTAATAAATCACTCTTGATAAAAATAAATGGTGATAAGTGTATTAAGGTGATTTTCTTCCTGTTATCTAACTGAATTTCCTAATTTCCAAGTTTTAGGAACTCCATAGGAAAGACGTTGAAACCCGTCCTTAGGAAATGGGGTTTGGAGGTATTTAACAGGGTGAAATAACAGGGTGATGGAAAGCCCAATGGAAGCTAGATGGAGGGCCAAGGAGAGAAAAGTTTCCATGAGTGAAGAGGAATGTGATTTGATGGGCCAAATTTAGCAATAATACTGAGTAAGAAAAGGAACACTGGTTCTGCAAGAGTGTGAAATAATACTTGAAGGCATCCCTGGTTCCCCAGGCATCCCTAAAGACCTCTTTTCTCTATACCACCAGTTTTCATATATATTTCCATTTTAATATGTGTCACATTGTATGTCATTATTTTTTGTAGGCCTGGCTTTGTATGTTCAGACTCTGAGATAACTCCTCCAGGTCCTAGGCTCAAGGGAGAGAGGTAACAGGGCCCTTCAGTTGCTTTCTTAATTGCACATAAATACTGCTCATGAATAGGCTATGGTAATACTTTTCCAAATAGATTCGGTTTTCTCATGTGCTATGCCTTTGCACCTGTTGCCTTTGCTTGAAATGCCTTAGATCTGCTTGGCCAAACTCCTACTCATCTTTAAATCTCAGCAGATATTCTGTATCCTCTGTGAAGCCTCCCACTTGGGGACTCTCTTCTTATGTTCCCATGGCATAGCACTTACTGTATTGTATTCTGACACCATGCTTGGTGCTTGTTTGCCCTCAAGGCTATTGATGAGAGAGCCCTTTCACCCTGCCTCAGTAGTCTCCACCATCCCTGAAGATTCTGCCCTGACTCTAATGATCATCTAAAATGAATTTCCTAGAAAGTTCGTGCGCAGTTATCTGTGTCTTACAACAGCATACAGGAAAAAGAGAGCTTGCAGAACTTTGGAGCCTTAGCCCTGGGTTTAGAGAATTGAATGTATATGCTGTCTTTTTTTCCTGCTCAGAATCCTGCTCCTGCCTACCCACCCCATTCTCTCTGGGTGTGGTTTTTATGATAATTATATTTTTCCTCTTCTTTTGTCTCATCAATGGGGATGGAGAGTGAATAGGATATGGCACATTAGCATCTGGAAACCCATGAAACTGAGATAATTAATTTCATGACTTGTGATATTTAGGCTTGTTCTCAGAGACGTATGGTAGCCCTCACAGTCTTTAACCCCACAGCTGAAAGTCCCCGAAAACTGGCACTTAGCAGATTTGTTAGCTGAATGAGTGTTTGAGGTTACGTACTTGGCTGGAGATTTCCTTACTACCCTGAACCCCTAGAATCAGAATGTGAACCACCTCATGCTGAAGGATAATAAACCTTAACAGTTAGCATCAGTGTTCAGTTTCTGACCCAGTTAACACCTAGAAGACAGGAAACATTAATTCTATCTCTTCTAAGCCAATATTTGGATTTATGGCCAGAAAAGGGGTACTTTAGTTCCTTGAAGCATTTACTTCATCTATAAAATAAGAACTATGGCTTCCTATCACTTAAAATTGGAGCAATTTACTGACCTTAACAAAATGGTTATTTAGAATTAGCCATGTATATTACACTTTGCATTCTGAGGATGTTTTATTCTTTTTGAAACATGATCACTTACTATATGTTATTGGATCCTTTGAGTAATACAATGAAGAAAGGAATCAAGCTATTACAAACTTGACTGGTAGGTAAAAACAAAAGGACACAAGGTGATCCTACGACTTATCACAATCTTACAGATAATTAGTGACAGAGCCAGGGACACCCCATAAGGCAATTTTTTAATATACAGGTAGAATATTCAGAACATTTTTCACCTCTCAGTAGTGCTAGTCTCTGTTTTGTGTGATACATGTATTAACTTATTACATTCCCACAACAACTCTCAGAGACAGGGTAGTAGGCTGAAATTTTGGCCCAGTTCTTAATTTCTTCCTGTCTGTTTTTTCACCACTTCCTTGCCACAATCTCACTGTGGAAGGAGCATATTTCTCCACCTCTTTACATGGCCATGTCACCTAGTTTGCCCAATTGTATGTGGGTGGAAAGGCCAGAGTGCCAGCCCCAAACATAGGCCTTGAGAAGCTGATATGGGCCAGGTGCGGTGGCTCACGCCTGTAATCCCAGCACATTGGAAGGCTGAGGCGGGCAGATCACTTGAGGTCAGGAGTTCAAGACCAGTCTGGCCAACATGGCAAAACCCTGTCTCTACTAAAAATGCAAAAATTAGCCGGGCATGGTGGCATGCACCTGTAATCCCAGCTACTCAGGAGGCTGAAACAGGAGAATCGCTTGAACCCGGGAGGCAGAGGTTGCAGTGAGCTGAGATCTCCCCACTGCATTCCAGCCTGAGTGGCAGAGAGAAAACTGTCCTGAAAGAAGGAAGGATATTCCATGCATAGCTGCCTTGATTGGCTACAGGCTCGCAGTAAAAACGAGATGCTCCAGTTGCTGCATCTGGAAGCAGAAGATGGCTCCCACCTCCAAGTCAAGCCTAATGTAGATTAGTTGGACCCTAGCCTATTTGCAGATCCACGAGAATGATTACTCGTTAAGCTAATACATTAGAGTGGCTTGTTTGGCAGCATTATTGTGGCAATAGCTTACTGATATACATAGGTAATACTTGTGGATAAGGAAACACATTGAAGCATTGGGAAGAGAGGTAATTAGTTTAGAGTTATTCTATAAGCAGAGGATCTAGGATTTGAACCCAAGCAATCTGCCTCTAGAGCCAAATTTTTTAAATCCCATTCACTGCCTTTCGCATATTCTAGTGGAATTAATTCTAGAACTAAATTGGATTACTCAGAAATTTTGTTTGAAAGGGGAAGCAGAAAGGAAGTGATATAAAAAAAAATCTGTGGGAATTCTGGAGTCAGACACTCCCAGTTACAAAACTCAACTCTACCACTTACTATGTGGCTTTATACCAATTATTTGATGATCCTGAACTTTAGATTCCTCACGAAAGTGGTAATGATGTTGACTATATTATGGGCACTAAATATCTAATGAATCCCATTCATTTAGCACGCTTATGTGCTAGATACTGTTCTAGGCACTAACAACACTAAAATAAGTAAGACTCACTCAAATAGCTTACAGTCTAGAAGAAAAAATAGTACACAGCAAGATAAAGGAGACGGTAATTATGTGGCATGCAGCAGAGAAAGACAACAGATAAGAAGCACTAAACTACATATTAGTTGGGGTAAAATAAGGAATTGGCTCATGAGATTGTGGAGGCTGAGAAGTCCCAAGATTTGCAGTTGGGAAACTGGAGAGACCCAGGAGAGCCCATGATATAGTTCCAATTCAAATCCAAAGGCCTAAGAACCAGGAGAGCTGATGAGTTCCAGGCTGAGACCAAGTTCAGCGTGCCAGCATTGAACATTCCTACTTGAAGACTGGCAGAGAGAGAAAAATGCTTCCTTACTCAGCCATTTTGTTCTATTTAGTCCTTCAATAGATTGGATGAGGCCCGTCCACATTGGAGAGGACAATCTACATTACTTAGTCTAAAATTCAAATGTTAATCTGATTCAGAAATACCCTCATTGACACATCCAGAATGTTGTCTAACCAAACAACTGAGCACCTCATAGCCCAGTTAAGTTACCACAGAAAATTATCCATCACCCTTTGATTTGGGAGGTGGCTAGGGAAGGCTTCCCAGAGAAGGCAGTACTTATTCCGGTCTTATAAAAAAATGTGTGAAGCATTAGCATAACATATATGAGGTGCTCTTCACATGTTAGTTTTTTTTTGTATCTATTTCTTCAAAGGTCATAAGAACAGACAGTATTTTTTTGGCCCAGCAAGAACTTCTTAGGCCATAAAGCATGACAGACCTCTTTTCCTTATGTGCTGAATTGAAAAAATGCTGACTCTTTTGCTGATGGTAAGGGTCACTGGCATGGTTCATTTGCAATTGCAGAACGTAATTCCACCTCCAGATAGAATGTTTTTGGATAGTGTTTTAAAATCTCCAATTGGTTTTTACTTATGAGGTGAATTTACAGTGAGTTATGTTACAAGGTAATTTAACCTGACAAGACAGACCATACTACACATTCACAGACAAAGTTTTGTTTCTCCCTGGAGAAGAAGCTGTTAGAATAGAGTGGTAATCGCTGTAACATGATCAGCATGGGGGAGATTGATCACACCTAGGAAAGTGACCTCTTGGAGGATCTTTGCGAAATGCACACTTTTCCTGTTGATTGACTACACATCAGGGTGACCATCCCTGGATGAGAAAACCCAGTGTGGTCCTCACCTTCTGCCGGCGCATGCACTTTTTTGGTTAGTGCTCATGCAAGATTGATGTGCAGCAGCTGGAGTGTAGGGTCCCAAATATTCATGCTGTGAAAACCCAGCTAGTTTTGAAAAGAGAGAGAAAAGGATTTATTGTCTACAAACATAATTAAAATAAGCCCAATTCAAAATGGTGATTAAATTTTAATAAAGCCCGTGGAGGGTGGTCTTCTTGCTGAGAAGGGGAGTGGGATGTATTTATAGAAGAAAGGGCTATTTCCCTCTACATCCTGACCCTGACATGTCACAGGATTAGTGTTGTGTGCGTAGTTTTCATGCCTCAATTTTTATTCCAGACAATTCTTCTTTCACTTTCATACCAAATCTCCATTTCTAAAGGCTTACTGCATCCTTCATCCCAAATTGTCAGTGTCATCATCTGATGCTGGTGACTTCCCTTCATTCTTTGAATAAATTGTTGGTGGCTTAATGGTCTTCTTCTTCACCTCAGTTTTCTCCCCTTCCCGAATCATTTCAATGTACACAAGGACAGTATGTCTATTGCAGCCTGTCTGTGCCTGCACTCCCTCAACTTCAGGGATCTTTACCTTTATTAACACACTCCTTAGAGCATGTCATCACCTGCTTGTCATCACCTTGAACTTCCAACTGTTTCTGAAGCATTAATTTAAAACATTCTAGTCTCTGACTGCATTTTTTCCTCTTTTCTTTTCCTATCTTTGCATCTCCCTCTATGATTGTCACTAGATTTGTCCCTCAAGTTCTTAGTACCTCTAATCCTTTGATCCTTTTATTTTCCTGTCAGCCTCCTCTGGTTGTCATTTCCTGCTTTACCCAGCCAAAACCCCACTGTCTTCAAACATTTTTGGTGTTGTCCTTGTTATCCTCAAATCCCTTGTCCTGTTTTCTTATGCCTTGGCTACCTGGAAAACCTTCAACTTTAGATCAATTTGGTTTTATTTATTTATTTATTTATTCATTTATTGCCTCCTTCCTACCTAGGAAACTGAGCATTACTTTAAAAAAATCACACAACTCTGACAATTAATGTCATTTAATTGCCATTAATGCTAATTAATTTTATGAACTCATGCTTTAAAAGGATCAATACTGCCTAACATCTCTTCTGTGAGTTTCTCATCACTTTTTATTCCATTCTGAAAATCAGCTTTTTCAAAATTTATCTATTCTCTTTAAACCTCCATATTTCCTGTCTCTGCTTCTCAGCAGACAACTTTGGCTCTGACATTCTAAAGGAGAGAGAAATCATTAGACTGAAATTAACTCAACCTACAAACTTGTTGCCACTATTCGTACAAACTTCTTGCATTTAACCAATTCTTCCTTGTTCTCTTATCTCTCAGTTCAAGTGGAACTGCAAATCTCATTTTCAAGCTATTTATCCATAATTCATACCCTTTCCCTCCCATCATTGTTTACTTATCTGATATATTCAATTTTTATGTCAGAAACTTGATTCTCATCTTTGACTCTTCAATCTTTCTCATTTCCTACCTAAGACAATCATCACTAAGTCCTGTCAAAAGTACTTCCTAAGTATTTTTCAAATTCATCTCCTTTTCTTCATTCTACTGCCACTGGGTTGCTGCAATAGGCTTTTCATTACCAATAATTTGACCTAACCTTGATTCAGACTTATCTCAATTCAACCTGTTCTTCATATCTTTAGCTTAGCCAGAGTGATTTTTCCAAAATGCTAATATGATCCTGTGACTTCCCTACTTAAACCCTTCCATGTTGACTTTAAAATAAAATTTGAAGTCTGTAAGGCAGTTTGCAAGTCTTTCACTTCCTTGTAAACTTAGCTTTCCTGCTTTATTTTCCACAATGTCTCTCACTTTACCTTGAAAACCAAGCTGTAAGTTAATCAAATTACCTGAATTTCCACCAATTTGACATACCTGGTCTTACTTCCCAATCATTGCACCTCCTGTTGCCATTTTCTTTCTTTGATCCTGTTCTCTACTTTAGGTTTCAACTTAAACATTACTTCCTTTGTGAACGTTTAACTTGTCTCTCCCTTTAAGACTAAGTTAGATATCCCTCTGGTGTGTTTCTGTTGCACCTGGTATTTTCACTATCGTAGCTCTTATCACACTGGATTGCAAGTATTTGCTTACTTGGGCTCTCCTCCACTAGATTGTGAGTTCCTGAAGGGCTGAAGATTTCTTTTCACTGGGCCATCCTCAGTGAATTTGTCACAAAGAAGAGGCTCAATAAATATTTGTTGACAGAAGGAATTCCAGAAGCACAGTGACACATGTTGTAGTATTTCTTTTTGCTGGTTATTTGGAGAGATAATGGTTGGAACAGCCGGTAGCTAGGCAGTCAACATGCACAAATACAGAAAAAAATGTGGAAAATCTATTCCCTATAGCATAGAAGATAATTTAAAAAAATGTAATCATGACAAATTTTGAGCTCATCTTTATTTTTTTGGAATTTCAAAGGCTTCTGATATTCCATTGTGTTCATCTTCACACATCTATCTTTGTTCTGAATGAGGTTATCTTTAATAGATTTTGTTTGGGGGGCTGGGGAATAGCAAAGACAGTCTGTTGTTTTCTGAACCACTTTTTGCCAGAAAAATCTGCAAATATCATGCTAAGATATAATAGTTTGTTTTCTTGCCAGGTGGTCAGTGGCATTTTATTAGAAATGTACTATTACAGATAATTTCCAGAAGGGCATTTGAAATGGATTATTATATGGAAAGGGAATTTTTAAATACCCAGCTCTGTACCTAAAACTCCTGGATAAAATAGCAAGAGCGTAGTTGGTCTAATGGGATCACTTAAAATTCTGTGTTGCAAAGTGTTCCTAAAGACAACTTTTAGTTCTCTCATAATTCTGGGTTGCACCCCCTCAGTCTGCTAGGTTTAATCATGTTGCAGGGAGGCTATTTGACAATTGAGTAGTAATGAGGTTTAGTGTACATTTTATTTAACCTTCTACCAGGTATGCCAATTAAAATGTTACATCTGAAAAAGCACATATTCCAATTTCTGCCTAGGGATATAATACATTAACTTACATTTGGACATACTTTTGCTTTATACTCTTCATTAATGACATCTACCAATTTATTCTATTGCGCTGTTTGCTCTCCTCCTCAAGGCCCAGTGATAGATAATAAACCTCAAACCATAGATTTAATCCCACAAAAGATAGTTGGTATTCACTACACTGAACATTAAAGACATACCTTGCCCGTGCTCATGCTTTGGCTAGCCATTTTTCAGTTATGGCCAAAAAAGAAAAAGTGAGATTGGATGGATTTTTTTCTAAAGCACCCTTTTCTTTCTGAAGAAAAGACATCAAACAGCCTGATCAAGAGGTAAATATTACTGTTACTGGAACCCTTTCTTAGTAACTATGGTTTTCCTGTAATCCCAGAGTAAGGTAAAGAAAAATGAACCAATCTGGATCACAGAATCTTAGGAAAGTCTAGTGTCTTCATAATGTCACCAGCATTATAAAAACAAACAACAAATTAAGCCCAATTCTAAGGCACCTAATTTTTTTCCATGACATAGTTCTTTTCCATAACATATGACTTTTTTAAACAGAAAAAAATATAAAATTAAACAATTGTAAGTAAAAGTTTAGACAGAACAATCATGTGACTGGGTAGGGACACAAAGAAAGGGATGGAGGAAGCTGAATATGATATGACTTCGCTATATCACGCATTGTTACTAGAATTCCACTGTGGTATGTACAAAATCATGTCAGTTTGAGAACTATCAATCACATGATCTAATTGTTTGGCAAATTTTGGATCTGCCCTTCAATTTTGGGCAGTCAGCTCAGGCTGCCATAATAAAATATCACAGACTTCGTGGCTTAAAGTATAGAAATTTGTTTTCTCCTAGTTCTGAAGCCTGGAAAGTCCACGATCAAGGTTCTGGGCAGGGTTTGAACTCTGGTGGAGGCTTTCTTTCCAGCTTGCACACAGCCACTTTTGTCCCCATGTGGCCTTTTCTCTGAGTGTGCATCTCTCCTCTTTCTATAAAGACATCAGTCCTGTTGGATTAGTGTCCCATCTTATGACCTTCTAATGACACCATTTTCCTAATTACCTTCTAATGACACTATCTCCAAATATAGTTACATTGGTTGTTAGGGCCTCAACATATACATTTTAGGGGGACAGTATTCCGTCCATAGCTGGCACTAAGAAAGATGAAGAAAGATTAATAGAATTTAAGAACCGATGTACAGCCATGTGTAGCAGCAGGGCTAGGAATGTAGAAGATAGAGCTTATGTAAACCTATTAATTTTCTTACTGAGCAGTTGAAATTAGAATCCCAAATTCAACTAAACATTTTTTAAAGGAATATGTTACTGCTGAATCAAAAGAAAATAAATTACATATGAAGATGCACCATCCAGACCCTCCTTCAAGAAAGTACTTGTTGCTGAGCTGCTGGGAATGCCATCTGAAGACAGACTTTGGGGTCAGCTCCTGCAAGAATTGCTTTAGTTGTAAAGAGCCCCTCTCCCAAGGCTACATTCTTCTTAGGACAGCCGGTATCCAAAGACAGATTGAGGCAAGAGTATTACGAGATTGTTATTTCGACACAGTGTGTGACAGCTCTCAGGAGCCATTTTAACTGGAGTTCCTATTGTGGTTGTCTGGACCCATCATTGGGCCCACAACCCTACCACTTCACCCTCCATTCTGAGGTTGTAAATCCCATGGAACACTTTAACAAACATCCTGCACACTTCACCTCATCTCAACCTGTAATAGCTTAGGATCCAGTTTCATAGTGTTTAAAAACATTATAAAAGATGATCAAAAGCAAACAAATGATACTGTTTGTAAGTATATTGACAACTAATCTTGCATCCTGATTCATTTGACCCATCACTGTTTCCAAGAATTTCTATTTTCTAAAGTACAAATATGTGTGTGCATAATTTTTCAAAAATTGTTTATCTGTTTTTTGACTAAATCATAGTCTTTTTTCCATGTCAGTACATAGTTTTACAGTACATAGACAGTTTCAACATTCTTTTTGCCTAATTTTTTTTCACCCTAATTGAGGTAAAATCAGCAAATAAAAATTGTGTATATTCAAGCTGTACAAAATGATGTTTTGATATGCATATACATTATGTAATGATTACCACACAAGCTAATTTACATATCCATCACTTCACATAGTTACCTGTGTGTGTGATCTACTCTCTTAGCACATTTTGAGCATAAAATATATTACTATTAACTGTGGTCATCATGCTGTAAATTAGGTATCCAGAACTTATTCATGTTAGAACTGCAAGTTTGTGCTTTCACTAAAATCTTCTCTTCCCCTGCTCACTCCAGCTACCCCTGGTAACTACTCTTCTACTCTCTGTTTCTGTGAGTTTGACTTTTTTAGATTCCACATATAAGCGAGATTATACAGCATTTGTCTTCCTGTGTCTGGCTCATTTCACTTAGCATAATGTCCTCCAGGTTCATCTACATTGTTACAAATGATAGAATTTACTTCATTTTTAAGGCTGAATACTGTTCTTGTGTGTGTGTGTGTGCATATACATATATTTGTATATACATGCCTACATATATACATACCAAATTTTCCTTATTCATTCGTTTACTTATAAATATTTAGGCTGTTTCCATATCTTGGCTATTGGTGAATAATGAGCAGTGAACATGTGAGTGCAGCTGTTTAAAAAAATTTTTTTTATTTCAATAGCTTTTGGGGAGCCAGTGGTTTTTGGTTACATGGATAAGTCATTTAGTAGTATTTCTGAAATTTTGTTGCACTCATCACCTGAGCAGTGTGCACTGTACCCAAAATGTAGTCTTAATCCTCACCCTCCACTTCCCACTTTTCCTCCTGAGTCCCCAAAGTCCAGTCTATAATTCTCATGCCTTTGCATCCTCAGAGCTTAGCTTCCACTTATAAGTGAGAACATACAATATTTGATTCTCAATTCCTAAGTTACTTCACTTAGAATAATGGTCTCCAATTCCATCCAAGTTGCTGTAAAGGCCATTATTTAGTTCCATTTTATGGTGAAGTAGTATTCCATGGTGTATATATACCATATTTTCTTTATCCACTCTTTGGTTGATGGGCACTTAGGTTTGTTCCATATTTTTGCAATTGTGGATTATGCTGCTATAAACACGCATGTGCATGAGTTTTTTCATATAATGGCTTCTTTTCCTTTGGGTATTTGGGTAGCTATTTTGTTGAGATAGCGATTTTATTTCCTTTGGCTATATACCCAGAAGTGAGATTGCTGGATCATATGGTATTTCTATTTTTAATTTTTTGGAAGAACCTCTCTACTGAAATAATGTACTGATTATAGTTGCATGTCTCTTTTAGTCTTTAGTATATTTTAATTCAGTCCTCTGCCCTTTTAGGAGGGTGGAGGGTGCTTTCATGACATTTTGATTTTTGAAGAGTCAAGACCAATTTTTCTATAGAATGACCTTCAATTTAGATTTGGTTGATTGTTTCTTCATAATTAGTTAATATTACATAGGTGATGTTACATCCTTCAATGTATATTATATCAAGAGCCATGGATTATGTCAGTTTGCCCCATTGATAATGTTACTGTTCACTTGATATCACCATTTTAAAGGCCCCTTTCAAGAAGAAAATGTTGATAAAGATTTATATAGGTTAAAACTCCTCCTTTCCCACTGAAACAATTTCTTTGTTTTTACACATCAGCTTATTTCCCAAAACCATACTAATCCACATCACATGACAAATGGTGGGGACAGTATCAAAAGATCTGGGGAAAGTAATTTGAAAATGTGACATACAGTCTCAGCTTGAAAATGTTTGTCTTTTAAAAAATACCAACCAGTAATCTTATCTTCTTATTGTGGCCTTTCGTCATTTTATGCCATATAGTGTCTACCCAAAAATACTTGGAAAAATTTGCTCAAGGATCTGAAGTCTCTCCTCACCTCTTGTCTTCTAAGATATTGCTTCTATCTCTGTGTGTCCTCTTTAATATCTAGTAAAACTAAAGTGGATCAGATGATCAACAGCATTACATAAATTCTATATATCAGATGAGGAAAAGTGAAGGTAAACCCAAAAAGATAAGAAACAATGTAATGCAGATTAGCACCAGCTGGGCCCTCCAAAGTTAGAAAAATGAAGAGTGTTAGAGAGTACATTGAAAAGGGAAATGAAAAAAAGAGAGAGGCGCAAATGAAAGCAAACTCGCTCCAAGTTTCTGTGAATAGCTCATCCCAAATCCTGTAGCATATTTCTCTTTTAATACTTGAATCAGCCAATTTTGGTTTGAAATTCTGGCTCTTTTCTTTCATCACTGTTTGATCCCAGGTAAGTTACCTAATTAATCTCCCTAAGCCTTATTTTCCTCATCCAGTAAATGAGAATAATAACACCTATATGGTATAATCATTGTAAGGATTAATTATATTGAGTGCTCAATTCCTAATTTTCCATAGCTATTAAACAAATGGTATCTATTGTTATAACTATCACTATGAACCTCTTTATGGTGCTTTGCAGTGTATAGACAATATTCCTATCAGACATTATCTGATTCAATTATTGTAAAAAACATTTACAGATAAGAAATGGAGGGTCAGTAAGATAAGCAAAATTAGTAACTTTTCAAGTCACATGTTGACAAAACATTTGGTTTTGGGAACCAAAACCCAAGTCTATTGATTTTTAACTAGTATTTTCTTCACTATAACATGATAAGTTAAGAGTGAAGCAATAGTGCCATCTTCCTGCAAGAAAAAAGTATAATTATTCTTAAGTCTCTAAAGTAGATGAATAAATAGAAGTTGCATAGTTTATATAATGGTAATATTAATTAAAGGAAAATGTGTACTCCAAATCAAAGAAAAGAAACCACTAAATGGAATTGTAAGAAACAGTATTTCTTAGAAACAAAATGACTATCAACATTTCCTCATGGAAGACATCATTCTCAAATATATGTCTGAAGGCTAAACCATTGTTTCTTTGTCTTTTTTAAGAGCTACAACAAAATAGATTTTATAAACATGATTATTAGATGTTCTAGCACTATTTGGCATGACTTCATGCTTGTTATAGAATTAATTGTTCTTTCTAGTTGGCTTGGTGGGCACTTGTTTATACTCAGATGAATTAATTAATTATGCAAATGATCAATTATACAACTATTTTAATATATAAACTATGTGATAGTCTGTGCCTGTATGAAATGACTTGTGTCTATGTGATGTTTAATCTGTTGAAATATGTGAATAAAAACATATATAAATAAAACATATAAATATTAATTGAGTTCTACTTTATGCCTTATACTGTGCTTGGCTGCAGATTAACAACAACGACATGTAGTTGCCCTCAAAGACATTGCAGTTTGTTGGAAGAAGAAAATGAATAGACAGAAAATATCATGTAATGTACACCAATGAAGTTTAATAAAGTCTAGTTTGTGATATAGGTCACAAAAATAACAAAAACACGTATTTCAGGGTTCTGTTTCTTTTTCTGAAAATAGCTGAGGGGAGACAGTGAGGATTAGGCCCCTTCAGAACAGCTCTCTAGCTCTATGGATCAACCACTGTGCTGAGTCGTGGGCCTCTGGGTACTCCCCTGCCTGTGGTCTTGTTCCTTGGAGTTGGTTTCCGGTAGAGTCAGCAGAAATGACTTCTAATCCAATCCAAGGCCACCTTGCTCTTAGTCAAGGGGCTTTTGAAAGACTTGTGTCAAAGTATGTGCCATGGGCCTTGTAGGGTAAACTGATAAATATATATATCGTTTTTTAAACCAAGTTTTTCCTCTTCATTAGGTGGCTTTTCTACAATATAAAGATGGAAATGGGATGAAGATGTTCATTGCAAATTAGGGTAATGTTCAGAGGCCATAAAAATGTGATCAGATACTCGGACAAAGGCAGTCCCTTTTGAGTGACTTTTTGTCTCTAATCATTTGCTTTTTTAAGCCATCATAATCATAGGATTCCTATATTACACTTATTTATGGTTTATAAAGTATTTTCATGCATTACTTTTTCTAATACAACACTGTGAAATAGAATGAATATTTTATTCTCCTTTGACAAATGGGGAAACTGAGACATCACAAATTTATTTAATTTAATATCACATAGAGTATAAAGGCTGACCTGAGCATAAAACTCTATTATTCAGCCTCTAATATTATTGCTCTTTTGACTCCAAAACACCAGTTTTTTGCTGTGCCATCCCAAGTATTATGGTGCTTTTCCTCTGCTCTTTTTTTTCTTCTTCTAGTCTTCTCTCCTTCTCTCTACTTCTTTTCTTTCTGTCTCTTCCTTTTTTCTCACTACATTCTCCATGCCCCATTCTTTGTCTTTCATTTCCTTTCAAGCCTATGAGGGGAAGGAGTCTGCCAGCCAAAGCAACAAAGAACCACTTCCACGGAAAAAGAGTAAGGAGAAGTAACATAGGCTTTTATATATTAACAGTTCTTGCAAACAATAACCAATTTCCAATGTTATTTTCTGTCTGCCCCCACCCATTTTTGGGTGAGTCCAAAACAAGGCCAACTAGGAACATCTGTGTATAAAGCATAACAAAAATAACATGTGTCACATATGTGACGCAGATGATACAAGAGTGATTTTATTGCTGGTGCTTTTATAACTACAGTCTAAGAAGGATAACTGGGAAGTGGGAGATGGAACAGAAAAGTCATCTTAAGCACAGTATTTGCATTCCTTTTTTCTAGACTGAGGTAATACACCTTCTATTTCCACTACCTTTTTGTTTCTGCCTCTTTAAAAGATTTGTTGAGATTTGTATTTGAAACTCTTTTTGGAAATAACTGGAGCATGCACTTACTTGAGTAACATGCAGAACATTCAGTCTCCAACTCTCCAGAGTTCCAGAATGGCCCCTTTTGGAGTTTACAACTCATCCACCCATCTGTGCATTTGGTCCCCAGAGACCAGAACGAAGCCAACAAAGATGAAAGTCTTTGGGAGTCTGTGCTTTTGAACATTAAACCACTGGATCTGGGGTCAGAAAAATTCTGCATTCCAGATTTAGGATCTTCCTTTAGTATTTTGTGACCTTGATAAAAAAAAAAAGCCACTTAATTTCTCTACAATTTCCTTACCTGCAAAATGAAGAGACTGGACTAGAACAGAACCCTGTGATTTTAAGATACTGTAGGAATAGCTTGTGTTTCCGATGCCCTGAAATGCTGAAAAACAAATGCAGAAGGCCACTTGGGTAGATAGAAATCACTTTCCAGTTTATTTTTCATTGATTTTTACAATAACATTATAATAGAACAGATGTTTTTAAGGATTAATGAGTGATAGATATAAATTGCCATAATAATATTGCTTTACTGTTTTCATCCTGGTTCATTAACTGTCATTAGAGCTACCATGTGACTTATATTTTGCATGTTCTGTGATGTAATCATCTAGTAGCTGTATTCTTACCCCACCAAAGGGTCCCCAAGCCTACCATTTGAATCAATGGAGGTGTGAAATTCATTTCCAGGTCATCTCTTTAGGAGATCACAAGGTCATTGGTTCTCATCAAGAATATGGATGAGGAAAACAAGATACTACAATAGAGCAAGAAAAAGAGAAGCCAATTCCCACTGCTCCCTGAAGTTTAAATAGTTCCCCTGTGGTTTCAACCTCAGTTCTGTTCTGCTTTTAATTTAAAACCATTCTCTACGAGGCAACTGATTTTTGCTAGTCTCTTGGGTGATTTTCTAAGACAGATTTCACTGTATTCTACCCTTGTGTGTGCACTTAGCTCCCATTAGCAGTAATGGGTGTTATGCATGTATAGCTCCCATTAACCATAATGGAAATTATGCATGTGCATCCAGAGGAAAGGATGCTCCCCAATGTTGGAATTTTTTCAGAAGGAAAAGTACTCCTTATGCAGCATTTGGCTTTTGTTTTAGGCTCTTTATTGTGGTGACGATTTGTGCTGCAGAGAATGAACATGGTGTGAAAGACTGCCAGCTTCCCGGTGTGCAATCTGTACAGTATTTTTTAAAATCTTGGCTTATAATTTTTTGCGTGACTAAAACAACAGTCAGGCAACAGTCAGGAAAAACTTGTTAAAGAGGTAAAATAGATCCAGATCAATGAATAAAGGGTCATGAATGGGGGCTAAATAAGTCCCTTACAGCTAGGAATTCTGGTAGGTAATGTCACCTGTTTCAAGATAACAAAGAGTAGATTTGTACGGATGGAAAAAATAATCCTTTAAAAATAACCAAGTGCTATTTATGCAGACCATAACAACATTCCTCCAGAGGAATGTGTCTTAACCCGAAGAGATAATTTCTATAATAACACGTTGATAAAAAATGGTAGGCCAAAGGTGATATTATAAGGGGCTGTGAATCATTGGCATATTAAATTTAGAACAAGTTGTGCAAAAAAGAATCTTTAATATGAAGTCAAGAATATGATTCATCTTCATCTTTATGAGTGGTAGAATACATTTAATACTTGAAATGTTTTTGAATTGTCAAAGTGAGGGTCTACGTAATTTATCTCTTCTGAGAGTGCCTTTTGCTGAATATCCAGTATTATTGTTCATTTGTAAGATAAACTTGTCTGTGTCTAGTCTTAGACACCCCCTGGCAATGCTTGGTGATGAATAAAGTCAGACTCTGTGTAAGGGTTGGGTTTTGATAGTAAGAGTGAGGCATATAAAAAGCCCTGGTGTGTTTAAGAGCATAAGCTTTGGGGAGAGATCCACCTGCATTTAAATGCTGACCCTGTCACCTGGGAATTATTTTACTTCTCTGAGCCCTAGTTACCTCGTATGTAAAATGAGAATCATAATTCTCATCTTGTAGTTGTGAGGATTAAACAAGATCTAAAATTGCATTACCAGAACTATTATTAACAATTATTAATCTATTTAGGGAAATAAAATTTGACAGTACTAGATGTCAAAACATTTCTCTAGCCATATCATGTGGACCAGCATCAAATTATCTCAAATCTGCTGTGTAATTTAAATACAATCTATTTTTTATTATTTAACAATGAACAGCCTGTCATAACCTGTACTTCTATTTTTAGGGGAAGAATAAACACAACAATAGTCTCAGGAAAAGAACCCCAAATACACAGGTTGACATCTACTTTATTTTTCATACTAACCAAACTTAAATCATTATAAACTTTAAATTGTTTAAAAACATACAGCTACACAATTTTTCTGAAAATGATGAGAACTCGTATTTTCTTTCTCTTGTTTCCTTAGCATTATGATATTTAATGTGCAAAAATTTATAAGCAAGGAACTTCTTTGCAAAGTTTATACATACATTCTTACTGTTGCTGTCTTGATAATGCGACATCATGTAAAAATATAGATTTTACCCATTAATTTCATAGATTAGCTAGTCACTTAGCATATTGCTTTGGAAGGACAGACTATCTGTGTGATTAGGGCATACCTAATCAATCTCCCTACACCTTGATTCTTCATCTGCAAAATTAAAAGGGTAGTGTTAACTTCATCAGGTTGTTTTCAGAGTAAATAAATTAACATATAACATATGTGGTGTTGACAAGTTGATTCTGCGAGGAAGGTCTTGAGAATGGAGAGAGCAGCCTTAAGAAGGAACCACAGTTGTAGGCTGTGGGAAGCCAGCACTGCAGAGAGGTACTTTGCTCCTGAGGAAACACTGGGGTGGGAAACGTAAGTGATGATGAGAATGTGGAGGATTCTATGAGGCGATAAAGGATATATATTTTGCTGATTGCTCAGATTTTCCTGGGAACAGTGATATGGATTGGCTTTGTGTCCCCATCAAAATCTCATCTCCAATTGTAATTCCCACATGTCAAGAGAGGGACCTGGTGGGAGGTGACTGGATCATGGAAGTGGCTTCCCCTATGCTGTTCTCATAGTGAGGCAGTGCTCATGAGATCTGATGGTTTAGTTCCCACTCACTGTTTCTCTCCTGCCACTATGAAGAGGGTACTTTGCTTCCCCTTCACCTTCTGCCATGATTGTAAGTTTCCTGAGGCCTCCCCAGCCATGCAGAACTGTGAGTCAATTAAACCTCCTTTCTTTGTAAATTACCCAGTCTCAGGTAGTATCTTTATAGCAATGTGAGAAGAGAGTAATACAGACAGCATAGCCAGCTGTAATTAGTACGTGCCTTGGTTGTTTTCAGAGAGATTTGCCCTGATGCTAAAAGGTGAAGCTTATTTCCAAAAGATCTCTTCTGTTTTGTCCTAGGATAGATGTTGAATTACAATTTTATCATGGCCAATGACTACATTAAACAATTCCCCCTTTAATGCCTGATTTCTGGAAAGATTTATTTTTTTAAAACAGAAAAATTGCATTAATGATTAGGGTCCTCATTTTTATGACATGTGTATCTGTCAATCAGGATTTGTGTTCATGTCTAGATAGAGTTTCCACAGAGTTGATATAATTTGTCTTAATTTTTTTAAAAAAGGAATTATCTAGAGTTTTCTTTTACTAAATATTTAATTTAGATTGTATTATTTATTTTTGAAACACTGAACATAGGTTGTGGACCCCTTAAGGATCTATGAACTTGAACTTGCTACTATTGCTTATATATCACTACGTATAAAATCTGTGCATGCTGATTTGCTGAGGTTCCGATAGAGCCATTGGGTAGCTAATAATCAGTATCCCAAACACTCTCTATCCTCTTATTACTTTCTTTTTCTTTTATAGCACTTATTACCATCTGCACCTATATGTTTTGCTTTTGTTCCTTGTCTGTCACCATGAGGGCAGTGACTTTGTCTATTGTTCTTACTGCTGCATCTCTGTGACCTAGATCATTGTGTGGCATACAGTAGGTCCTCAATACCTGCTTGTTGAATGAAGTAGTTGATAATTGCTTCTTTTCAATAGCTACATTCTCCTGTATCAATGCAATGGGGGAAACAGGAGGTTTCTATGTGGTTCTATCTGCAAGATAGGCAGCATGGTACTGCGTACCAACTCCATCTCTTCGGCAAAAGATGTAGGTGTGAGCCCAACCTTTTCCATGAGCTATTTTGGCATGTCAGTTAATCTCTCTGAGCCTTGGATTTTGGATCTGTGTGAAGGGGATAATAATACTACTCTCACAGGTTGCAGTAAAGATGAAGCATGATAATATATATCCTACTGTTTCGGGGACTGCAAATCTTAGCTGTTACTAGCATATGGCATCACTGGAAAAAATGAGACATTTGGGACATCGTCCAGATAGTTGTGCTCTGCCTCTAAAAGCTATATGAGCTTGGGGCAAATCTCTTAACTTTTCTAGGTCTCAATTTCTTCACCTGCAAGAGAGTTGGTATTAATGATCCCAAATGTGCATCCAGCTATGAAAATCCATGTCACTAAAGACTACATTTTTCTTTTCACATTCCTTCCTGTGATTAGGGATTATATAGGTGTTCCTACAATTTCTATGAAAATGCCATAAAAGAGATTTAACGTCAGGTGTTTGCTTCATTTTCTTATCACCATTAGGCATTGTCCTACTTAGCGTGACAAATTCACTGCCTAACAGTGCTCATGTTTTCAGTATCTTTTACTACAGCTGCCCCGAGTAGCTACAAGGAGCACCTTTCCCCACATAATTACTACTGTTGACGTGAGACAGCACATTTGACAGAGATGGCTTGCTGTATTGGCAGGAAGGGTGCCGAGTTATACTGGAATTTGGCCTTTCACATTCACATTATTCTGCCTTTGGAAGAAGGTGCCCTCCACCCCCCACTAAATGTGAGAAAGAAAACTGCTTTGCCTGTACAGAACACTCTATTTACAGAGACTCTGTGAGGGGATTATGACAGCCATGGGCTGGATTTATGGGTGAGCTGTGCTTACCAGGTTACACCTTACATTTCGGGCTGATGAAACTCACTGTTCATGTTAACCATCTGTGCTTTCTACATGGAGTGGAGCCCATGCCTTCCCCTAGGAATCAGGAATGGAGGGCTGGGGAAGCTTCTGCTTTGCATTGAGGAGTTTGATAGCATGCAGCTGGATGCTGTTCTTAGGAAAGGAAACTTCCTTTAGGGCAACTTTTTTCTCCCACATAGCAGATATAGAATTCCTCTGTACCTGTTTAAAATCCTTGTTGGGGTTGTTAAACAGCAGTTATATATGAAGCTATTGGGAACTAGGAGTGAATGTCGGCAGAACAATGCCTGGGTGGGCAGTTACACATTGGATTTTGGTGTGATAGGCGGAGTGACAGAGACTGCAAAGATCAACTGGTCTTCAAGTACCTTATATTTCAATTTAATAAAATGTTTTAAGGCTTGCCATAATCTCATTCCTATTTGTAGGTCTACTCTTTCCCACTTTTCCCCAGAACATGTACTTAATTCCAATCAGGCAAACCTTACAGTCTTTAATAAGTCACATTCAAGTTCACCTGGTGTTACTTTGCTCATGTTATGCCTTTGGTCTAGAGAAATTCATCGAATTCTACTACTTCTTTTAAGGTACAGATCAAATGCTGCCTGTATCATTTGACCGCAAAAAGCTATATAAATGTTTCCTTTCTCTGAACTATTACTATATTTTATGCTCACTTGTCGGATTTAACTCCCTCATAAATTATATAGCCCTTGATGTCAGAACAAAGGTATATACTTTTTCCAATTTCTCATGATCCTATGTGAATGTTGGAAATCTAGTCAGTTCACACAATTTTCTTGTTTTTTTGTTTGCAAAATTCTAAATGATTTTTAACAATTTTTCTCCCGTATTAAAATGACAGTAGTTTTGATCTGCAATACTGTGTCTTTTATTTTGAATTCTTCTTTTTCAATTCATAAAGAGCCATGCACAGAGTCTAGCACAGGCTCTGGCATATACACATGCTCAAGAAATGTTAGCTTTATCAACACCACCTTCACTGACTTTGTTTCCTGTGGCAGGTTGCTATGTCAACATAGAACATGTTTTATGCTTACTTCTTCCAAAACTTAGTTGCCCCCACATCCTTCTCCAAGGTCTTCAGAAGAAAGGGCAACCATAATTCATTTTCTTTCAGTCACCGTCTTCTTTCTTTCCCCCTCTCACGATAATTCTTTCTGCTAGTCAATATTATTTCCGGCGTCTTCTAAATTTATTTTTCCCTTTAACCAATGTGCCAACTTCTTTCCCCTGGAAATCTGCCATAATTAATGGACTGTTTATGCATAACCATAATATTATAAATGCCTTAAGAAAAATTATTATGAGTGATCATATAGTTGGGCATTTTTTGTGCATTTCTTTCCAAAATGGTGGCAAGATCTTTCAGTTATTGGGTTTCATATATATAGAATGCATTCAAAGTCATTTGCTTAGATTTTCCTAATGCTTCCTAATCACTCCTAATTAATTTTAGATGTAAATAGAATGTGAAATTTTTCTGTTTAAAAAAATTTTATTTAGCACAAAAGTACAGCATGCAACAGCTGTTTGAAAAGAAGCCAAAATGAAGAATTATAGCATCATGAACTGAAAGATTAATTATGTTTCTTATTAATTTGTTTTCATTTTTGAAAGTAGTTTGGATTTCTTCTGAAAGCTGATATTTTTGGGAAAAGAACACAAGCTGTCTTAAAAAGTATTGTATTGTGGAATTAGATCCATTTGAGTTTCTGGCTCTGCCATTCCCTAATCAGATGACTTTAGACAATTTATTAAACTTCCCCGGGCCTCACTTTTCTTGTATGTAGAATGGGTATAGAAGAGTTGCACCTACCTTTAAGATTTTTGGGTTTACTAAATTAAGTAGTGTTTGTAGGAGACAACACAATGCTTGCCATATAGGAAACACTTGTTGCAACTCTGGAGTGATTGTTTCAAACTTTCCTTATTTTATGGTATACCAATAATTTCCCAGGCACCTAACTTAGCCTGACATTATCTGTAGCTTTGAATTCACTGGAGCCCTGCCAGCTGTAGCCCTTATGGAGTTGCAGAGCTGAGGCTCCATTAATTGAATTGTTTGCCAATGCCTTAAGGGCTCCCTATAAAAACTGGAGAGAAATGTGAGGAGGTTTAGCCATAAACAAAATATATAAAGGAGAAAATTAATTCATAGCGTCTATTGCCTTAGCATTTACTTTTTCTATCTCATTGTTTACAACTGTCATGTGCCTGGGTATGTGTGACAGCAGCTGTAATGGGATATGGCATTAATTCAGTTCACAGACATAAGTTTCAAGCATAATATGGTAACAGGTGGCCATGGTGATAAATAACAAGGGGCAGTTCAAGCAAAGAGTCAGAGAGCTCTAACATGGAGTACTTTTTACTCACGTATTTATTCATTCATTTATTCATTTTTATTCATCAAATATTTATTAAGGAACTTCTATGTTTCAGGCACTGGTCTAGGTGCCTGGGATATTTAAGCAAACAGAGGCAGAATTTCCTGTGGCAGAAGCTTAAAGTCTAGAAGAACAGAACAAAACAGAGTAAATATACAATCAAGTAGAACAGATACACAATCAAATAGAGCAAATATACAATAAATAGGACAGATACACAATATAAAGATAGGAGAAGTATAGAAAGATAGAAGAGTATAGAGAGGAACCTACCTGATATGTAAATGATGGAAGGTCTGCTTAAAGGAGTGCTATTTAAGCTGAATAGGCAATAGCAAGAGGGAAATGTATCTTGTTTCATGGAGAGGAAAATATGTATGAAAAACCACAGGGGCTTGCGTGAGCATGCTGAGAATGAGCGCCCGCAAGGCAAGCTAACATTCTGTCACCCCTTAAAAAGGATATTTAAACAACTATTTATTCAATATTTATTTCTTGGGGCCAGGGAGAAATTGATTTTTCTATTAAGAAAAATTATATGCAAAACACAGTCACCTAGTAATTCACTTCAGCTGGGTCAAAGCACAGTTGATTTTGTGGAATTATTTAGCAAAACGTTCCCCATTTTCTTCTCTTTCTTCAGTTTGTGTGTGTTTTGAGCCAGAGAACTTCTTGGGAGGTGTACTAAAAAAGCAAAATTTAGATAATAAATAAATGACTCATCCCTGATAAACAGCATTATGCCACATATTATTTGGGTTTAGAAATTTAGCTTGCTGCCAACTTTCAGCTGTTACTCTAAATATATTTTGCAGAAATACTTAAGAAATCAATTTGTGTAGGGGATGGGAGAATATTTTTATTTACATTTCATAATGCTGCCTCCCTTTCCAGGAGCAACATCAGTGTACATTTTGCATTAAACAAGGAGTTGGGCTGGGTGCAGTGGCTTGTGCCTGTAATCCCAGTACTTCGGGAGGCCGAGACGGGCAGATCATGAGGTCAGGAGTTCAAGGCCAGCCTGGCCAACATGATGAAACCACGTATCTACTAAAAATACAAAAATCAGCTGAGCGTGGTGGCGGGCGCCTGTAATCCCAGCTACTCCAGAGGCTGATGCAAGAGAATCGCTTGAACCCAGGAGACAGAGGTTGCAGTGAGCTAAGGTCGTGCCATTGCACTCTAGCCTGGGCGACAGGGAAGATTCAGTCTCAAAAACAAACAAACGACAACAACAACAACCGAGGAGTTGGAGAGCCAAGTTAGTGAGCCTGATACTTCTAATGTGCTCTAATAAGGTGAGCACCCCAGCTGGTGCAGCACCTAATCAGGTCCTTAAATAAATGACTGGAGCATAAAGTACGAAGGAAGAGTATGTGAGACAAGACTGAAAAGGTGAATGGAGGCCAGGCACAATGACTCATACCTGTAGTCTCGGCTACTCCAGGAGGCTGATGTGAGAGGATCACGAGAGCCCAGGAGTTCCAGGCTGCAGTGAGCCGTGATCACGCCACTGCATTACAGCCTGGGTGACAGAATGAGACTCCGTCTGAAAAAAAAAAAAAAAAAAAAAAAAAAAAGTAAATGGGGTTTCATTATGAGGGGCCTTGTATGATATATGAGGAGTTTTCAGTTTGTCTATTAAAAAATGTGAGACCGTGGAAGAGTTTTAAGCAAGAGAATGACAAGGCAAAATTTTTGGTCTAGAAAGATCTTTCTTGCCTCAGTGTGGACCAAAGCCTTGGAGAAAGACTTCAAAAAGGAGAACACATTAATAGAATGTTGAAATGATTGAGGTGAGAAATGATAGTAGCTTGAATTAGGGGGACCATCAGTAAGGATGGAAAAAAGTAGAGTTTAGGGAGTGTGTCAACACTGCCTAATACCAGAAATATTAGGGTAGGCATTATCAGGTGAACCTATTGTCAGGTAATGAAGCTCCATCCCCTAGACTGGAGTTCAAGGGCAGGACTACTCCAGTCCACGATCACAAGGCATGAATGGTAACGTTGAGATGAAGCTTAAATATCCAAGACGTGAGGAATTATAGACTCCATATAAAATGGGGATCCTGGTGATGGAACTGACATGCCAGGGAGAGACCTTTTTAAGTAAAAGAGTATGAGAACAGGAGCGTGCAGGTGGGGGTGATAGTGAATGCTACAGTTCAGTGAGGATGTGGATCTGTGAGGGACCTCTCTGAGGGTTTTCATGACACACTCTTGTATCAACAGCTAGTTGGAAAG
Source organism: Pongo pygmaeus (assembly GCF_028885625.2). Classification (NCBI taxonomy): domain Eukaryota; kingdom Metazoa; phylum Chordata; class Mammalia; order Primates; family Hominidae; genus Pongo; species Pongo pygmaeus. The sequence goes on along the minus strand of NC_072373.2, from coordinate 159,047,265 downwards.
AATTTAAGAGACTAGAATGGTAATAGCTGATAATGGCATAATGCTTTACATATTCAGTTTTTGCCTTCCTCTGCTCAGCAGCCAGAATTGTTAAATAGAAACCTGATCATGTATTCCTCTGCTTAAGACATTTGGGGGTTGGGGTTGGATCAAGACCAAAACCTTCCTTATGGTTTACACAGTCCTGAGTATTCTAGCTCCTGGGTCACCTTTTGACCTCATCTTAAGGCACTCTCCTCTATCCCTAGGTTTCAGCCATCTGAGTCTTCTTCATTGTTTTAGTTTGTTTTGTTTTAAAAATGTTAAACAATATTCTGCTTCTTCCAAGACCTCCAGACATTCTGTTTTCTCTGCTTTAAAACTCTCTTCTCTTCCTTTCCATGTACTTTTAGATTTTAGCTTTAATGCTGCTTTTTCAGGAAAGTTCCCCTGTTATATATTCTCATGCTAACCTTCGCTTCTTTTTCATGACACTTATAATTAATCATTTCAGGAATAAGTACTTACATGTCTCTCTCCATGAATAAACTATAAACTTCAAGAGAGGGAGAACTATGTATGCTTTTTTGTTGTGCTATATCTTGTGCCTAGCACAGTGCCTGACATATATATATATAATATATATATATATGATTAATAAATGTTTGTTAAATGAGTAGTTGAATCCATGGATTATTTTTATGTACCCTGTCGGTATGCCTTAATCCAAAGCATCAGTTTTCTAGTGGTAGCATCAAAGTCACCTCATAACAGAGAAACAAGGATCTTTGAATGGAAATGAGCCTTTCTAGTATCCTTTAAGTTATATTAATTAGGCTGTTACCTACTTTATTTAAGCAGAATGTTATCTTTGTTGAGCAAAAAGCTAGTAGATAGAAAGAACAGAAATATACCTAAGCTAGTATGCTGAGGGAATAATCAGAGGGTAGGAGAGCTAGACCACCTAGTTTGAAGGAACAAGGTCCATAAATACAGATCTTCCTAAGCAGAAGAAAGATATTTGAAAGATAGTTTTTTAGAATATTTATTGAAATTATGAGTTGTTAATTTTTCTTCCTGAATTTTCCTCCTCCTCTGTCCTTCATTCGAGCACATAACAAGTTCCCTACTTCCTTACCAGATGAAAGGTTTTTGGCAGGATTTTCTGGCTTCTGTTTTCCCACTGAGGATAATAGAATTTGAAGAGAGAGGAAATTGGTATCCCTGTGTGAAACCAAGAGAGACAGAAGGTTTCAAAAGAGAAAAAGAGCTTTCTCCAGGTTGGCGGTAAGGGACAGGTCTGTCTGTCCTTGAACAGAAGGGACTTTTACTTCTTCCCTGGAAACACTCAAAAGTGTGGCAGGACATCAGGAAGCATATTCACATAGTGAAGTCGGTAGGTTAGATGCCAAGCTTGGGTTCTCAGGCTTGTTCAAGATCCTCTTGAAGCACAAAGCATGGCATGGAAATGGCACACCAGTGAATCTGATGATATCACATGGCTGCAGCAAAATTCAGCTTTTGCCAATATGGACAGATACCTCTAGTGATCAATGTCCTAATGCTTAGATATGGAGTAAAACCCAGAACCTCAGCACGAACTTGAAGGTGGGAGAAAGCCTAGAAATAACTGAGGTTGAATTTCTCACTAAGTTGATGGGACTAGCTACTCAGAATTGAAATTAAATGATTTACAGACAATAATGAAATGTAATTTTGCTTAAGATTTATGCCTGCTACATTAAGCAAGTGAACAATAACAAAAAAGTTATATTAGTCTTCTCTTTCTAAGAGTATAGCTTATTTTTACTGAACAATTTTTAAAATTTTAAGTTGAGTTAAACTTGCAAAATATTTCCAGGAACTTAGCACCGAACTGTCTGCACTGAATCAACTGATATCATCAATAATAGACAGCTCTTAACAGTACCTTAACGATAAGAGTAATAAAACCAAATTCATGACCAAGTGCAGTATTGTGTGCTTGTAGCCCCAGGTAGTTGGGAGGCTGAGGCAGGAGGATCACTTGACACTAAAGGTTCAAGTGCAACCTGGACAACACATTGAGACTCCCCCTCTTACACACACACACACACACACACACACAGGCACACACACCCTAATTCTAATTCACCATGCTGAACACGTCTATGGGGGCTACTCTTTTTATCTGGAAGAAAAAAAATTACACTGAGCACGAGTCTTCCAACAAAGAATGGATCTATTATCAGCTAAGAGTGACTATCTCGGTGAAGCACAAAGGTATTACCTTAAGGCAGTCAGATCTATGTTCTCTGCTATAGGAATGTGCAAAGGCGATATGCCTACTGTTAGGAGCAAGCTCATGACAGGCTGGCAATATCAACTTATCTTTGCTTGGTGGAGAACTGATGGCAAACAAATTAAATCTGGAAATCAGTATGTTGATTACTTATTTATTTGGCTTGATATTGAAATAAGCTTTTTCTATGTAATCATTCTTACTTGTCAATTCTTTTACTCTACTTTTTAAATTCTATTTTTTCAACAAATATTTATTGAGGCTCATTATATAAGCTAGACATTTAGTTAGGTGCTGTGGGAGACATAGAAATAAATGAGCTACAGATTAAATACTCAAAGCATTTTTAACATCTGGAAAAATGATAACCCATTTGCAAAAATGACTGTAACACAAGGCAAGTAGTAAGTTTGTAAAAGACAGGAGAGAATGATACTCCTTCCTTTCCTTTTCCTTTCCTTTTCTCTCACCCTATCTCCCTTTCCTTTCTCTTCTTTCCTCTTCTCTTCTATTTCATTTTCTTTCCATCAACACTGGTAAAGACGATGTATAAAACTGTCCTGAAAAAGTAGAAAATGCCAGGTTGGCAATTTCAGCCTCAGCTACCAACACTGGGTGTGTACACTGACAGTAGAATTTAGGGAGTGGCAAAGAGAATGAGTTCTGTCAATTTATATGGAATAATGTTTCCCAAGGCAACCAGATGTGATTTTTTTTTTGCAAGTAAAAAGCCACACAGAAAGGCTGAGATGAGGCAAAATGAAGAAAGCAGGACCATTGGTACATTGAAGCCAGCTCACATTATAAAAGATGCTTGTTGATTAATTAGGAATTTTGAAGCCAGTTGTAAAACTGTTGGTAGCTTGCAATCAGCCTAATGGGAGTAGGTACACCAAAGAAATAGGTAACTACAACAAATTATGATTGTTTTAAGAACAGAAAGCGGTTTTACCAGTTCAACAATGGAAATAACAATACCAAGAGTTTTTTACCTTCTGATTTTCTTTTTATAAACAGAAAGCTCTTCCACAAGTTCACCAATGGAAATAACATCAAGAGTTTTTCATCGTCTTAGTGTGCAAGGTATGGATATTCTGTGTGTGAACTTCAAGAGTATCTAAGGGAGGCAATAATGCGGTTGAGAATATACCAAAGACTACAAACTGTCTGTGCATCCCAGAGGAACAGGAAGCTTGTGCAGGTGAAAAGACTGGAGGAGGAAGTATGTTGATGATACCCAGGAAGCCCACCTTCCACTTCTTTGGTCATCAGAAGTAAGAAAAAGGACAATTAAATGAGTGGTTAATAGTTGTTTAGAGAAAGAGAATTTTAACTTTATACGCCAGTCATTGATAATATTTGCCATAATGGTTGCTGTTAAGTAAGTTTCTTCCTGCAGTCCTGTGAGAAGACATAGTACATGAAAGTGGCAGTGCTTTCAACCTGATTATTATTATACAGTATAGACTTTTATTATATAACAAGCAATACTTACATTTTGTTATTTACTTATTTATTACTATACACTTAGACATATGCAGACACAGTAATAAACATCTAAGTGGTACAAATAGGTACAAAACCAAAAATAAAAGTCTTCGCCTTCTAACTTCAATAAGATGTTTCAGTCTCATCCTGGGTTCTACTGCCTTTAATATGCAGTCAGCCACACCTCCCAAGGGGCTTTAGTCCCTTTTGTTAAAAAATAGTAATAAAGATCAAATCTAGGGGATAGAAGTAGAGATTGTAGTATTTTATATGAGAATTGGGGATGCAGCTTGCTAATGAAACCACCTGAGTTACAGGGCAGAATATTACTTTTTAAATAACAGGTAACAATTCTATATTGTTATTTTCAATTTAACCAAGTTTTTATTTTAGCACTGAGAGTTTTTAATCTAATTTCTCCTTCCTCTGGTAGATTTGAGGTTATTTATTGTCATACCAAATAACATTTTGTCTCCTATATTTAGAAGACTTTTTTTTTTTTTTTGAGATGGACTTTTGCTCTTGTTGCCCAGGCTGGAGTGCAATGGCACGATTTCGGCTCACCACAACCTCCGCCTCCTGGGTTCAAGTGATTCTCTTGCCTCAGCCTGCTGAGTAGCTTGGTTTACAGGCATGTGCCACCATGCCCGGCTAATTTTGTATTTTTAGTAGAGACGGGGTTTCTCCATGTTGGTCAGGCGGGTCTCGAACTCCCGACCTCAGGTGATCCACCTGCCTCGGCCTCCCAAAGTGCTAGGATAGAAGTCTTTTCTTACTCTATTTTTGTCCCTTGCCTCAAGTACCCTAGAAGTGACTACCTACACAACTCCCCTTATCAGCATTTTAGAGGAAAAACTATATGAAAAGTAAAATAAATTCTATCTTTTCTCACAGAATTATAAAGAATATACAGGCAAAAGACACCTAATATTTCATATGGAAAGATAAACAATTTGAAGAAAAAAAGGACAAATTTTTGAGATTTAGCCTAAAACTATTTTTTAACTTTGAATTTCCATGGACATTTGTCAACATTTATCTTTTATTTCCAATAACATTGGTATTAAATTACAGTGAATATATACAAATATTTATTAGCTCAATATTATTTCGTTAGTCCAATTTTTTAATTAGAGTCAGATAATACTCTAAATAAAGGTCAAAAATCATCAGAATATTTTGTAACCCCCAAATTCAGGTAGAAAAAATTTCTGTATATTATATTGTCCCATTCCACAAGACTCAACTCACAGTAGATTATAGCACATTGGAATATAACATATTTCATATTAAATATTATATTTAATCTACATTTAAATATTCTGAAATCTCCCTACTAATAATTATAGAATTTTTTGTTTATTCCTAATGCTTTTCATGTTCACATAAGCCAAAATCAGAAAATTCATCAAGTTTTACCAATAGAAATTTTCACCTTTTATGCAAACACATGTATTTGCCTAGATCAAGGCATCATATGCTTACACTTCCAAAGTTAATTTGTATTACCTGCATGATCCCCCTAAAATAAAACCCCAATTATTTTATTCTTATAATTTGGTAAATTGATCCTCAAAAACTCCATTCATTTAGAATATGCATTTTCCAAAATCTTGACAGGCTGACCAGGCAAGATTTGTTGAAATCTTGACAGGCTGATTTTGACAATAATAAAAAATTTGTTCTTAAAACTCTGTGTTGAATTTTAAGCACCTCTCTATCACAGGGATAATAACTTAAATGCTTCAGATTATCTGTTAGAGACCCTATAAAACAATAATCTCTTTTTTTATGTGTCCAATTAACATCAGAATCCATTTAGGGAACATGCTTCTCTTTGAGGGTCTTGTGAGGCCCTACACCCAGTTTATTCAAATGCCACTGCTACAAAAGACTGCTGGCCTTACCTTCAGTCTTCTGGGGCAAGGCCTGACTGCAGACTCAGGACAGCCTGCTTTATTCTGTTGTACCAGTTCTCCCTGTTCCCCTGCTTGTTCCTTTCCCACATTCCTGATGCTAGAGTTCCTAATATTTTACTAACTTTGATCCAGCTTTTTAACTCCTTTTTATGTTTTCCCTCTGCTCAATATTATCCATTTAACACCTCCTATTCCGTCTAAGTAGAAAAATGTTTATACAGAGAGTATCTGAAAAGTTGATATCTATAAGTTTATTTCCAGAATGACACATGGTTCCTAATGATATGGAATTGTAATGTTGTCAACATAATTCATCCAAAGAGGATACGTAATTTATTATCCCAGGCATAATTTTGTTTAGAGGAGATGACTCTTGGATTGGTCCCACCTGAGTTTAGGGAAAGACTGGCACTGCACTTGTTTTCTCTATATCTACTAATCTTGGAGAAACAAGTTTCCTTTATCTTTTTATTCATTTTTATAGGTAATTTAGATCTCAATGCGAGGCTGCTATTTCTTCATAAGAAAGGAATGGATGTTTATCCCTTCAATAGAAAGTGAAAGAAGTTATGGCAGAGGTTGGGCAAACTATAACCAGTGGCCCAAATTCTACCTTCAGCCTGTTTTTGTATGGCTAAGGATTTTCTTAAAATATATTTTAAAGAGTTGTAAACACACACACACACATAAAACAGGGACTGTATTTGACCTGTGAAGTGCAAAATATTTAATATCTGGCCTTTTACAGAAAATGTTTGCAGAAAATGTTTGCAGACCTCTGTCTTAATATAACTATCATATAACGATCATTTAAAACATTTTTTATATGACAAGTACATGGGATTTTGTGTATGTTAGCTCATTGAAATCTTATAAGAATCTTAAGTGTATTAAGAGTTGAAGTATACACTTAAGAATCTTAAGTGTGTTAAGAGTTGAAGTATTCTCCTCATTTTGGAGATGATAAAACTGAGATGTGAGAGGTTAATATCACATACTTTCTAAATGCCGGAGAGAAGATTTACACTAAGACAGTTGGGACCTGAGCTGGTACTTACAACTACTGTATTATACTGCGTCTGAATGTGACCTGACATTTGTTTGTTTGAGTCTATCCCACTCCTGATACTAATCTGCAAGCAGTCCAAACAGAATAATAATGAGATTGACAAGACACTGCTCATACACAAAGCAAAGAGTATACAAGACACTGCTCATACACAAAGCAAAGAGTATACAAGATTCTTTAACCATATAAAGGGAACCATGAGAGTGTACAAGCTGGCTATATACTGCAGCAAACACAGCAACACTACCAGTTAGATGAGTAAGACCCTCTTGCTCTCAAATTCTCATGAAGTTCCCTGACTTCTAGTAACACTACTTGCTCAGGGTGATGATTCTTCAGGGTACTATCCTTGGTAGTCTCAGAGGATTCATACCTTGTTGGTCCCTCATGACTTCTCTGTCTAGAGATTTGTGCTATGTGTCTGACTGCTTCACATTTGACGTTACTGTACTTGGTAACACTCTCAAAGTATTTATCAGTACTATGAAAAGACTGAGGAGATTACATGTAAATTCTAGGCCAGCCACCCTATTGGCAGATTTGGGCCTTCAGGCCTACTGAAGGCATATTCCTGGAATAGCCATATTGCTGTGCTTTCTTCTCTCAGTATTGGTCTCTGTGCCTATCATTTCCATCAGAGGTTTTGGTCTGTTACGAAAGGAGTTCCTGTCTCTGTTGTAATTTTCTCCTGCACATATCCTGAGTTCTAGATTCTTCCATTATGATTTCTTTATTGATTTGATTTTATTTCCATTGGTTTTGCAGCTGTCTGTTAAACTCTTTAACTTGTCATCGTACTCTATGTCTTTATAAGTTTATTCATAATATAATTTTATAGTGTTAGTTCAAGGACACTTTGGGAAGGAAAACAGAGATAAACATATGTACCAGCTCTATCATTCTGAAGTGGAAGCTATCAAACTTTATGTGACAAGAAAATGCATTTGGGTATATACTGATAGGTTTCCTATCACTTCATGCTTTATTGCATTTCTTCTCCCATGTTTTTGAAGCTTTCTCTTCAACTGTGGAATGATGGAAATAAAAGAATCCAAGAAGCAATTCTTGATTTTAAATTCAAAAAACCATGGTCCAAGTGTAAAACAGAAAATATTTGGACATATATATATATTTACCAAGACTAGATAGGATTCCATGCAATGGGAAAGGAGAGCAAATAGGGTGTTTGTGGACAGGAGTGATATCCCCATCAAGAGATCACCAAGCTCTGTCCAAAGCCAGAATCCTCTATTTTCTGGGAGATACAGGGAACTGAGATTACGTCTAGACATCATCCAGTCTCTAGTCAAATGAATGCCATACACTGGCTGGATTGAGTAGCTATTAGGAGTCCTGTTTGTTCCCATCTGCAAAGATCATCCATTGACAGTAGTCAATAAGTGCTTGCTGATCTTCCAAAGTGTTTGAAGCCTTGATATTTCATTTGGCCATTAAATGATTCATCCAGAGTGGATATACTCAGGTTCATGGCCTGAGGTAGTTTTAAGCTCCAAAAGTATTTTTAAGCTCTCTTTGTAAACCAAGAGAGGAAATGATGGAGGAGCAATGATTAATCAGAGGCTTCCAGGTAATAGTGGAAACTAACTAGCAAATTTTAGAAGAGTTTTAATTATATTTATGAAGGCTTGGACAGGTATAGGAGAAACAAGGGTAGTATTGTACCCCACGGCTAGCAGCAGCAGAGCTTTACCATCCTGAAACCTCAAAGATCAAGGGAAGAGATTGGTTCCCAGAACCTAGAGAGGGTACCTATGTGAATAGGGATGACTGACAAGAGCTGTGTCTTCAGCATCCTGACCTCATTCTTCTCTCACTCTCAGACTCTCCTACAGTTGCCTCTCACTAGGATTGCTGTCAAAACTTGTACTAGTTCATATGTTTATTTTAGAAAAGAGTCATCATACAACTACAAAATACATTCTTCCTCATGAAATTTGATCTTAGAACAGTCCTTCTCAAACTGTGGTAAGAGAGCAGTTGTTAAATTTCAAATTTCCTGAGAAATGATACTTTCGTAAAGTAGAATAAAAGTTAATAACTCGAAAATAAAATAAAAATAAAGCATGCAAAATGCAAGCCTCAATTATTCCAATATTTATTCAATTCATAGACATAAAATTACTCTGCCAAAATGCCACAAAACTTCTGTACTTACATTGTTTGGAAACAAGCAGGCCACAGACTGGCACTGTCTTGCATACCACCTCTTTATTAACATAATCCAGACCACTCAATAATGGTGCCAAATGTGATATATAGCTGAAAATATTAAACAAAATAAAACAAAACAACAAAAATGGGGACAGAAGCAGCTTCACCAAAAGATAATTATGGATTTTTTTGAAACTATTAAAAAATGACAGACTCTCTTGGTTTAATATGGCATAAATTAGCATTTTCCAGACTGGTGAAATATTGATCCCTACAGGTGCTCCATGACTTAAGAATTGCAAGGTCAAATACCACTGGGAAATATCCCCAATGTTCACAGTACACATTTGCATATTAAAGATTCTGTGCCATCTAGTAGTTAATAAACATTTTTTTAAAATCTAGCATTTCTCAAGTGTATTTGACTAATCCATTTTTTTCATGTAATACTTACTAATGTCTTTTGTAACTTTACAAAATGCTGGTATACATGTATTTCTGCCTAATGAGGTAAACTAAATGATTTCTCTTGACAGTATTCCTAATTTTATGATTCTAAGAAACATTCCGAATTGGACCTGTCATTCAATAAGGCCAATTTAAAAAACTGCCTTGGCTAAACTTTCAGTTTCAAAGTTGTTATTCTATGCTTTGTTGCTGCTGTATATTAGAGAGTAAGGAACTGTGTCAAAAGTCATTCTTAATGAAGCAATTTTCTAATTTTACGTTATCTTTTGCTTTTCATATTTACCTATGGTATTCTGGAAACTTGTGATTTAGAGGAAAACTTAGCATACATTACTAAATACTTGGCTGCTGCAGTGCCTCATATACGTCAAGTTCTAAAAATTTATAATTTTACAAATATCTGTAAACAACAGTATTGTAGCATTAATAGAGAAGAATAATTCATTTTGATTTCACTGGGCATGTATCAACACATGACTTAACTATGAAAAATAATTGTATTTAGCTCAAGTGGGAATTGAGGGTAAAGGTTTTAGCTCTTCTGACCTTTGTGACAATATTACAAATGAAATACACAATCAATGGGGGAAAAATCAGAGGCTATTTGGCCCAAATTCTGCTAGTTATTTATTATTTAATATCTGAATTTTTTGAGGGCAGAGAGCTAATTTGAAATCCTTCAATATGTCTCTCTCTTAGTCCATTTTGTGCTGCAGTAACAGACTACCTGAGACTATATAATTTATAAAGAACAGAAATTTATTTATTATACTTCTGGAGGCTGGGGAGTCTAAGATCAAGATGCCAATGGTTTGGTGCCTGGTAAAGGTCTGGTTTTCACTTACAAGATGACGTATTGAACACTGCATCCTCTGGAGGGGAAGAACAGTGTTCCTCACATGGCAGAAAAGCAGAAAAGCGAAGAGAGACAATCTACTCCAAAAAAACCCCTTTTTAATTATTTACTTGAGATGAGTCTCACTCTGTCACCCAGGCTGGAGTGCAGTGGTATGATCATAGCTCACTATAGCCTCACACTCCTGTGTTCAAGGGGTCCTCCTGCCTCAGCCTTTCAAGTAGCTGGGGCTACAGGCATATACTACCAATACTAGCTAATTTTTTTAAATTAAAATGTTTCATTTTTAGGGACAAAATCTCTCTATGTTGCTCAGGCTGGTTTTGAACTCCTAGCCTCAAGTGATCCTCCTGCCTCAGCCTCCTCAGTAGTTGGAATTATAGACACAAAACACTGCACCCAGTTCAAAGCCTTTTGTGAAAGGTATTCAACCCACTCATAAGTGCAGAACTCTCATGACGTAATCACCTCTTAAATATCATTACCTTGGCAATTAAATTTTGATATGTTTTGGTGGGGACAAACATTTAAAGCATAGCAGTCTCTTTTGCTATCTATAGTCTAAACAAGAAGTTCTCTCTTTAGTATTTTTCATTTTGTTTTCTAAATATTAAATTTCTCCCTTGTTCAGAAAAGTCATTTAAGAGGAATAAAAATCTATCACTTCATTGATACTTAAGTAATACATCTGATGCATTAGGCATCTGGAAACATGAAGAGAATGGATTTTCTTCTTTTCCTATTACCGTAGGAAGCAATAGTAAATTAACTTACCTACTAAAGTTCACAATATGTGAAATATCTAAGGATATGTGAAACCTTTAGGCCAAAAGGGTGCAGGATCACATGGCAATGATGAGACCAGTTCTATGACACATGAATGGTAACATTTTATGGGGAGAAATGATCACTCTTAAAGGGTAAGACAGTGTAATGGTTAAAAGAAGTAGTATAATGGTGAATGTTTAACAACTAGCCTGGGGGGTGGAGGTGGAAGGTACTTAGTAGAATGTTTGCTAATTTCCATGGTATAAGTACTTTCATCATGGTCACTTTCAATTTATAAACATGATGTCACCAAACACAGAGTTTGGAAAAGATGTGTCCACCATTATATAATGTTTCCACCATACAGATAAAATAGACACAGATGAACTCAAAAACATTAATAATAGTACAGTAAAGTTAGATGCTTAGGCAGTAATGTGTTTTGAATATTTATTGTAAGCTTATACAATTTAACTTTTGCCAATGGCTTTTGCTATGGTTTGAATGTGCCCTCTAAAAATTGTGCTGAAAATTAATCCCCAGTGTGGTAGTATTGAGAACTAAGGCCATTAACCCATTAACCCATTAATCCATTAATGGCTTATCATGAGAGTGGAACTGGTGGCTTTTTAAGAAGAGGAAGAGAGACTGAGCTTGTACATTACCACGCTCAGCACCCTCACCATGTAATATTTCGCACTGTCTCTGGACTCTACAGAGTCCCTACCACAAGAAGGCTCTCACCAGATGTGGCCCCTTCCCCTTGGACTTCTCAGCCTCTTTAACTATTAAGAGATAATTAAAAAAAAGTGCCCAGTTTCAGTTATTCTGTTATAAGCAGCAGAAAACAGTCTAATACAGCTATGTTTAACAATCAGCTGAAAAATACTCTGAAGATTTAATAATTGGCTCTTGTAAGCTGATACAAGTTGTCTCCCACACATCACTGGGTAAGAATATAAGGTTTAAAGTTAGATCTGAATTTAATTCCTTGCTTTGCCACTTAAAACTGGCATGTGAAGTTTTATATTTCATGTGAAGTATATGAAATATACTTGTGAAGTTGACCATGTGAAGTTTATATTTATTCTCTATGCCTTAGTATTTTCGGATGAATGATGAGGGTAAAAATTATATCTACTTTGAATAGTTGTTGTGAGGATTAAATAAGATTGATAGCCTCCTCTTCCCCCAGGGAGCAAGGCCTCCATGACTAAAAATTTCATAAGGTCCCTGTTAGAACCATGATTACAAAGCATCTTTCTTTTTTTTAACTAAAGGAGAAGCTATTAAGAGGAATATGCTCTGTTCTACATAACGATGTAATTTGCATAATTTAAGGGCGAAAAGCAGGTTTCTTTAAAGGGTTCAGACAATACTATCATTGAAACTGTATTAGCCCATTCTCACACTGCTATGAAGAAATACCCAAGACTGGACAATGTATAAGGAAAAGAAGTATAATTGACTTACATTTCACATGGCTGGAGAGGCCTCAGAAAACTTACAGTCATGGCAGAAGGCACCTCTTCACAGGGTGGCAAAAGAGAGAATGAGTGCCAAGTGAAGGGGAAAGCCCCTTATAAAATAGTCAGCTCTTGTGAGAACTCACTCATTATAATGAGAACAGCATGGAAGAAATTGCCCTCATGATTTAATTATCTTCACCTGGTCACCCTTGACACATGGGGATTATTACAATTCAAAGTGAGATTTAGGTGGGGACACAGAGCCAAACCATATCAATTTCCTTCGGCTATGTGCAGTTTGGTTCCAACAAGAATTCCTCCTTCCTTTAGTGGTAAATTTGCAAACAAGATCCTATTTCTTGGAGAGCTTTTACATCCCCTAGAATATCTTATGGGACTTGTAGGCCAAAGCCTCTTCCTTGTTTCCTCCTTTATGGACTCCATGGAAGACAATAAAAATGGGTGGAGACATCACAGGTTACCTTAAAAAAAGGGAGTAATTCAGAAGACAGGCATAAATCTAAGGATAGGGAACAAGAATAGGAACTTGCAATCCATACACAAAGAATCCCCATATGAAGGATTTGGACTTTGTGAAAGGTTCTACTGGGTTTATAGCATTATGTTCTCCATCTACTTTGTAACCTAGCCATGCAGTGTTTAAATGAATATTTTTGTATACCTACTATGTGTTATGCACTGTGAATGGTGCTAGGGATACTATGGTGAACAAAAATGTATAGTCTTTATCTTCATTGAGCTATTATATTAGTGAAGACAAATTATCAACAAGTAATTAAAGTGACAGAGTAACAATTCCAAACAAGGATAAGTGCTATAAAGAAAATGAAACACTATAATAGAAAAAAACCAGTTGACTGGGTGAGGGACTGGAAATTAAGAAAAGGTCAATGAGAGAAGTTCTTGTGAAAATGTAGATTTATTTATTTTTTCTAAGAGCAACTGAAAATATTGAAGGATTTTTATAGGAAAAGGACATAACCCTGGGAATTGTGTGAAGAAGGTATTAGAGGGGACTGTACTGGAGGCAGAAAGAGTGGATAGAAAACAACTACAATAATCTAAGCAAAAGATTGTGGTAGGTCATACTAGTGTGGTGTCAGCAGGGATGAAAAGTACAGAGAGTCTAGTTCTATTTTGCTGTTAGGATCAACAAAATCAGCTGTTATATTGGAATCAGGCACTGGGGAGAGGGAAGATGACTCCATTGTTCTTCAGCCTTTAAGTAAACAACATGAAACACAATGTAGGGTCCAAGGGAAAGCTTTCCCGTCACACTCTAAAACTTCTTTGCAAGTGAACTAACAATTGACATATTAATAGGAGAAAAGGCATACAAATTTATTTAAGTGTATAAGTATTGTATAAGTATGAAGAATTCCATCATGGAATGATTACCCAATAACCCAATGGGGTTCAGATGTTTACCCGTTCCTTTTTTCATAGTGAGTAACATGATAATTTTGAAGGGTAGTAAATAATTTTAAGGGAGAGTGAATGGATCTCAGAGGTAGACATTATCTTGTATAATTTTCTTTGGGTATTGAATGGGACTGGAGAGAAAACAATAATTTGTGACAAAGTTCACCAGGACTCTAGGTATGGTGTTTCAATTTTCAATCTCTTCCTCTGGTGATATGAGTTTTAATCTTCTCTGGTTAATTAAATTTCAGGGAAGGGATTGAAGGCAGTCCCTTTGGGAGTCTAGTTTATAAGCAGATAAGGGAACTTCAGAGATCAGCCTCATCCTGTGTTTTGGGAGAGAAAGAGAATTGAGAGACAGGAGTGGTATGGGGGAATCAGAGAGAACTTAAGGCTGCTTCCTTGGTTCAGCATGTCAAAATTCCATATTGTGGGGGTAATATGGTTTAGCTCTGTGTCCCCACCCAAATCTCATGTTGAATTGTAATTCCTAATGTTGGGGGAGGGACCTGGTGGGAGGTGATTGAATCATGGGGGCAGATTTCCACCTTGTTGTTCTCACGATAGTGAGTAAGTTCTCACGAGGTCTGATGGTTTAAGTGTGTGGCATTTCCCTTTTCACTCTCTCTCCTGCTTTGCCATGGTAAGACATGCTTGCTTCCCCTTCACCTTCTGCCATGATTGTAAGTTTCGTAAGGCCTCCCAGCCATGCTTCCTGTAAAGCCTGCAGAACTGTGAGTCAATTAAACCTTTTTTCTTAAAAAATTATCCAGTCTCATGTAGTTCTTTATGGCAATGTGAGAACAGACTAATACAGGGTGTATCATTTTCTGAGTTCTAACAGCACTATATAACTTGATATGCAGAAGTATATTTAAGTGCATGGACACCTTCCAAAGCTTTGGGAAAACATCTAGGAAAATCTTACATGGTCATATATTTGTGTTAATTTGTGAAAATGAGACATATGTTTACCGTAATCTCTTCCTCTTTCCGTTCTAACTTTTCTTCCATCATACTTCTCATTTGTTGTGTGGCTACTGGATTAGCTGAAGCCACTTTTAGGATCCAAGCAGGAAGAATTTGAAAGGAACATGCATTTAATTTGGGTTGAGTGCCTTGCAGTTCTATCCATGTATAATCAAGTTATTGTGAGGTGTGCTTGTCTTCCAGGAATACTTCCACCTCCCACGGTGCCAACATACTCCATATCGGTATAGGGCAAGAAGTTATGACACAATATGAAAGTGTTCCATACTATTCAGCTCTGGAAGTACTGCTACAGAAGCAAGATTTTAAAAGTGGTGCAGGAAGCTATCTTTGAAAACTCCTTGTAGCTCTCAGATATGTGAAATTATTTCAGTGACAGAGCTCCCACAAATATTTATTAATAATAGAATATTTATAAGCTTCTTTTCATAAAATTTTTAAGCTCAGTGTAAGTAAGTAGTATTTAAAAATGCAATTCTCATATAATGGCAGGGAAACATCTTAATAGAAGCCAAAAGTATAAACTGAGATGAAGAAAAATGATAGAAATACTAACATTCCAAAAATTATCTTATGTTACAACACAAGCAAACTATTCTAATATCAAAATTATGAACATAGAGAAAAGAATCATAATAGTGAAAATACAGTGACAAAATGACATCTCATTTAAAAGATTATAAAAATCAGGAAACTATCTCCCAAACAAGAAATCAAAAAGAAGAAGAAAACTTAATTTTTATGATTATAAAGGTCAGCAGGAATTTTATATCAACAAAGTTATTGAGTTCAATAAGTACTGTGATTTTTGATTATGGTCTTCTTCACTGGGAAATAATTTTGTTCAACACTGTTTAATAAAAAAATTTTTTTGAAACGGTTTCCAATAATTTTTACAGAAAATCACACATAACATAAAAATGATACATGAGCAGACATTTTGAAAATAAAATGATCAAACTATTATGAGACCCTGGCTTGGCTATTCCAAGACTAAAAGGGTGTATCTATTGTTTTATTTAAGCTGTTTTTTAACAAGAAAGTCATTACTTACAACAGATGAGCTTCCAGACCAGATGTGTGTAATGAGAACCATTGAAAGTCATGAAGACTCCACAGAGCACAAGAAATCTGTATTTATACTTGGATTACAAGTAAATCAGTTACAAATGCCTCTACACTAATGTCTTCAATACCAGATAAGAAACAAAGAACATTCAGTGTTGTTTTGAAGAGCTTAACAAAATATAATGAGGATTAATAAATTTTTAAGTGAAAGACTTTTGTACTTCAGAGGTAACAATGAAGATTGACTTTCTTCAAATTTCTAAATTTGCTCAATTTTTACAACAACAGTTGGGAAAATGTCAAAATTAAAAAGGAGTAAGTGTGACATACCTAAAACAGTTTAGGAATTAATTCTAATAACGGTAAGATATCTACAAAATGAAGTGATAAACGGACAAACAAAAAGGACACCAAATATTAATCCCTTGTTCTACCTTCTAAACTGGATACAAAACACTAATTAATTAGCAACTATTGTACTCTCCTGTTTTAACAAAAAAACCTGATGAGTATTTTTTTTCTATTGAAAACCACCTAATTATCTGTGACTTCAAATTCAAGAAAATGAAAGAAGTTCTGGAAAATGGTAACTTAGTGCTGAAAAACTTTAGCAATGCACTGTATGACAATGCAGTTGTTACGAAAGGTGAAGACAAAGAATTGCAAGCACTCTAAAATTTTAATAAGTAACCAGAAGATGTGCCTTGCCAGCTCATTTCCTTAATCTTGTCAGAGAAAAAGCTGCTGTGACAGTAGCCAAAATTGTTGACTGATTTACTATTTTGCAACAGTTATGTTGTCTTTCAAGATTCATCTCATAGATACAGTGTTTTAAACAACAGAACATTTTAAACACATATACAACTTAAACTTTCATTAAAAAATCTCAGTGTAACAAGAGGATCTGCCTATTCCAGTGTTGCTTGAGATTTGCATAATGGATACAATTATATTTTAAGGATCTAACATATTCTTTTTCCTAAAAGTTGGATATATAAAATGTTTATCTAAAAAGTTGATGAAGCTTGAGTGTGCCATTTTAACTGTTCTTCCGAAGACATTTTGGAATGTTTTGATAAAACAAAGGAGAAATTACAACTCCTGATTTGGACGTATATACAAAGTACCACATTTAATCATCTTTAAGTTTCCGTTAGGAATTGATAGAAAATTCTGAAAAAAAAGGTAATAGATTTTTACACAAAAGTAGTAGGCTTGAAGGGATGACATTGCATTAACAAAAATTATTCAGACATTGCAAAGTAAATAGAAACATTTTTTTTTCCAGGGAGTACCAAAATGTCTTAAAAGGAAGAGAAAAAGTTCAATTAAAAGTACTGTATTGGGTAAGTTATTTGATTGTTTGATAATCCAATTATTAAAGAAGATTGAATTCTTTTAACACCCTGGGAAAAATGCTTGAGAGGAAATACTGGTATAAGAGACCAGAATGTGCCAGCCCCAATTATGTCCCTTTGGCATAAGGACTAATTTGAATTGATTATTTTGAGAAACAGCAGACACAGGAGAAGCTCTGAAAACAAGATTAGAAGTTATACTTGCATAAAGAAAACATAAATTATAAAGAAAATCTTCATTTGTAAGGGTATCTCCCTCCCTATACCAAGAAAAGGATGACTCTAAATCACAATGGAATCTTCTCAATGACGAGGACACTGACTTAACTCGGCAAAGCAAATTTTACCCTTGTCTACTACACTTTTTCTGGTCACCTTCTCATAACTGGCCTCTCCCCCACCCATCTTTCTTTTATTTCAGCTGAAGATAGCAGTGTTTAAGCCTGAATTCTAAGCCACTTCTTTGAAATTTCCTCATTTTTTTGTTGGGGGAGGCATTTCCCATGTATATATGGAATATATGTGCTAATAAACTTGTTTGCTTTCCTCTTTCCTCTTGTTAATTGTAATTCTCTTTTGTTACCAGGGCCCCAGTCAATGAATAAAATGGGTAGAAGGAAAAATATTTTTTCTTCCCTACACTGGCTTGGCATACATGAAGATAGCAGAGCACTCATAATACTCCACTACAGTGAGGACACCATTAACAGCAAAATGGAAATGATGCTGTTGATTCAAAGAAAACTGAAAGTCCCTTGAAATCCTACAGCTTGTCTAGAATAGAAACTAGATAGAACAGAAACTAGATGGAGTATTTCCAAATTTTACAATAATCTCTAAAATTTATATAACATAACTGACTTTATTAATAATTTAGAAAAGTTTCTTTATATGTGAAAGTGAAAAACATTTTTCTAACATAAAAAATGCTGTATTTTAGGCAGGTAATTAATTATTTATGTTAATTTCATAAGCTTAGTGGCATTTGCCAGGCTTAAAGATTTTAATTTATTTTGATTTATTTTTCTAAATACATATTAACCTTCATGCTTAATAAAGTATCTGTAATTTCGTACTACTTATCTTGAAGAGAGCCCCTCAAATTGCATGAGACCCAAGCCTAGAACCCAGCAAAGCTGTCTCTGCCTATTCTTATATGATGAGACTATCAAAGGAATGGGAAAGCAGAAAAGTGGCCTGTTTTACATAGACCTCTTTGATGGTGCTGAAAAACAGGGGAGGTGTCCTCTTTTTTAGTACCACTTTTAGGGTACTAAATTCATATATTCTTTGTAAGGGCTTGCAACAATTCTCTACGCTAAGAACTCAGCTTTTTGAATTAGACTGCCTGGGTTTGTGGCTCTACCACTTAATGGCTATGCAATCTTGAGAAACTCTAAGTTTTGTCTTTTCTCCAAATGAAGATGGAAATATAACTATCTCATTCAGTTGTTGTGAGGGTTAAATACACTGAGGAGCTGAATAGAGATTTATTCAATGAGGGAAAGACAAATAATAATTACAAACACCAGGGTCATGATATAGTGAAAATTCAGGAAGGCTGAATAGGAGAGAGATTTAGGAAGGAGGGATCTGTGCCAAAGAAAATGTCATAATACGAGGCAATGAGATAAAGAAGGGGGAAGAATTGTCCTCAAATGGAAGCCCATGATTATGAGATTCCTTATCTCAAACTATGCCTAAGGACATTGACCACTAAGTAGTAGACTCTGACAAAACCTCAAAGACTGGGAGACAGTGGTTAGTTCAGGGTGGTTGTGAATATTGTAATTTACAAATTTTCTAAATCTGTTGATTCTTGAGTTCTACACAACATAGCTGCAGTCTCCATACCAATTTTCTCCTTTGGTTGCCAAATGACTATATAGTGATAAACCTCCTTCACTCTCAGAGAAAAGACAGCCCTTCCTTCACATTCCCTCAGGTGTGGGAGAGAACACTGGCCATCAGCCAGCAGTCTGGAGTCTTCCCTGAGCTGAGGGATACCTTACACATACTGTTGTGCAACAGTTTCCAGGGGAAACAATTGATCCAAAACACAAGGGGAGCATATTAAGGAGGACATATGACTGGTCCTTTTCCTGTCCAAAGCCCACATCGTGGGTTTTTTTTTTGCAGCCCTTTTGCTAGGAGAGCAAAGGCTATTCCTTCACAAGGAATAGCCTGTCATCAAGTCATTCCCACCAATAATAATAACAAAAATGACATTCAATGTGATTGAACTATGATTATGTGCCAGTCCCAGGTTTAACTGTTTTAGATGCACATATTGTTCTCTCCTTCTCTCAGGCACCCTCCTTTGGCTCATAGTGAAAAAGTGGAAGATTATATTTGACATCTTCCTGAATTGTTCACTTATAAGTTCTCAGCAGTGTGCACTCCTCTCTAAAGCCTCTATTGCTCATGAGCCACCAGAAGTACTTTTGTTGTCATTAAACTTTTTAAACACTTAGTATGTGCAAGGTACTGTTCTAGGAGCTCAAGACACATCGATATACAAAACAAAATATGGCAAATGAAATTTTGATTAAGTGCACATTTGGTAGATGCTTTCAAAGTATTATTTTTAAATCTAATTCTCTGTCAAATTCATAACTTCCCACATTCACATTAATATTAGTTGGTATTAAATTATGCATTTATGTTAATTTTCATATTCCCTTTTACTTGAAACAGTTCTAATCTGATAAATATAGTTATAACTAACAGTAACCTCTGTGTATAAGAAATTAGTTTTCAGGTATGGATAAGCTTTAAGTTTTTCTTCCATTTCATAACCATGTCAAACAGACATGTTCCAGATGGAACCACTGAAAACTTGCTCTACTTAGGAGTCAACTAATGTGACTTGAGAGCATGCAATGATTCCGGATATTCCATTTTGTAAACTGCTCTATTCCTTATAACTGACCATTACTTTCAAGTTTGTGGACTATCAGCCAGCAGGCCAAACTTTAAAAAAGAAATTGCTGGTTGATACATTCTTCCAGCCCATACCAGAGAAATGTGGAAAATTGCAATTTGCTTAATCAGCTTGGAAAAATATATGCAAGCAGAAATAGCATGGTTAGAATTGATTGTAAACTTTTATTGCTGTTAAAACTAGTTTTCTTCAGATTTTTAGAAAGCAGGGCACGTATCTGAGAGAAGGAAAAAATGGAGACTGCCATGGAGTTAACATGATGAACCTAATTTTCCAACCCAGGTAATCGTGCTAAATTCCTTGTAACATAGCTATACTTGGGTGTAAGAAGAACTTAGGATTATATAGGAAAAGTTAAAACTTCGGCAGATTCTTGGAATCCACATGGGAGGCTGGCTGCAGAGTTACTGATCAGTGGAAATATGTACAAATACCTTGAGTTCAGCAAATAATTTGATAAAGTGGGTCCATATTGTCACTAAGCTGGAGAAATGTGAGTAGAGTGAGGTGTGAGTTAAGTGAACCTGCATAACTGTAGTCTGATAGTCTATTTGACTTATAGATGATGAGTAAATAAACGTTTTCAACTACATTGAAATGAATTGGTCTGTGTTAATCCATATGAAGTGCCATAGTAATGCACATGGCATTGTTCTATATCCTATTTTATTTAGTATGCTGATTGAAGGTCTGTGAAGATTTCTAGGACCAGCTTGTCAAGCCACATGCCTTCAGTCAAGTTGTTTTACCAAGTGTTCGCTAATAGTTAAATATAATAAGACTCTTGCAACCCTATCCTATTTGCTGCCTCTGTGGCATCGAATCATGACTTTGACCTATTTTTAGGAAATCCATCTTCCTTTGGATTCCAAGATACTATTTTTGCAGTTTTCCACTTCACACTGTGAGTATTCCCTCTCATTCTCCTCTAATTTTGCTCCTATTTACCCCTTAAATCTTCATCTTCCATCTTCTTCACAGTTTTACTACTCTGAGTGATTTTATTCATGCTCATGGCTTTGTAGATGGTTTATAATATGAAACCCTAAAGCTGTAGCTTGAAAAAGTGGCCTAGACCACTTTTCTGGGCCACAAGAACCATGTGTCCCATCCCACTCTTGGCATATAGACTCCTCTTTTAATGTAATTAGTATGCTGAACTTATTCAACATGAGTTATCTTAACCTCACTCTCCCAATCTTGAAGTTTCTGATAATTAAAAAATATATTGGCAATGGACACAGACTTGTTTGATGTTTTTATAATCATCACACACTAGTTATACAACCCAAGGCAAATTGTTTAATCTACTTTTATTAGTTTTCTACTGCTGCATAACAAATTACCACAAGCAAGGGTGCCTTGCTCACTCTTCACTTTCTGCCATGATTGTAAATTTCCTTAGGACTTCCCAGAAGCCAAGCAGAAGCCATTACGCTTCCTGTATAGCCTGCGGAACTGTGAGCCAATTAAACCTCTTTTCTTTATATATTACCCAGTCTCAGGTATTCCTTTCTAGCAATGGAAGAACAGACTAATACAGCTGTACTGAAGGTTTCAGCCAGGGATGAGTTTTCATCAACTTCCCACCTGGGGTAAGATCTACTTCCAAGCTCCCTCAAGTTGTAATAAAATATTGCATAACTTGTTTGTATTTATTTATATAATGAGATTAGGTATAAGACTCAGGTAATTATAAACAGGTACTTTGCCTGCATGCATATTTGGTGTGATATTCAGAAGTCCTGGCATGTGGGCCAATTCTGTATTATACAAGATTGTTCCAGGCATCTTTTATCTCCCCATACATTAAATATCATTAGTGTCTTCTATTCATTATGATAACTAGAAATGTTTCCAGAAATATTAAGAACACCCCTTGTGGTAATATTGCCCTCTTAATAGTCCCCGCATGAGGGGTTTAAAATATCATTCCTACCAAATATGAATTTTGTTGCAAAAATTGATGGAAACATTGAACTATTCATCCACGTATTCATTCAACATATTATTGTTGAGTACTTCCATGTGGAAGATACTGTTCTAGGTGTTGTCTTATTCACAGTCATGAACACAGCGATGAAAAAGACAGCATCGAATTTTCTTTCATGGAGTTAATATAAAATAATAGAAGGGATCTCGAGAGTGGATATTGATCAGTTACTACTCTTCTTTGCTTCAAAAACAAACCTTTTTAAAACTGTAGAACTTAGTTACCTGAACTGTCTTATTCTTTAACTCCCATTACCTAAACCATTTTTTTTACTCCTCATTCAAAGTTCAGTTGAAGTTTATCAGGCAATATTCTATGGAAAATAAGCATGTCTACTATACAATATATTTCTCCAAAATATTGTCACAAACTTCCTTTTTAAGATTCCAATCCTTTCTTTCTTTTTTTAATTGACAAATAATAATTGTACGTATTCATGGAATACATAGTGATGTTTTGAAATATATAATGTATGGTGATCAGGCCAGGGTAATTTGTATTTCCAATCAAGCTAGATTACTGACTATTCCATGAAACACTCTTAAACTTTTCCACCTCTGTGCCTTTTACACTATCATCATGATCTAGAGAGCTCCTTCTCACTGTCTCACATTTTTATTTAAATTCTATCCCTCTTTTAAAACTCTTCCATAAAGATATTTTGATTTATCAAAACAGAGGTGATGTTTGATGCATTCTACTTTTAAGGAGATTAAATGAAGTAATGCCTAGTGCTTTACAGAAAATAAGTAATGAATTAATGTTAGTTACTATTATTATTACTAATGATACTAAGTTAGAAATGGTTTCAGTTTTTGTAAAGTTTGCAACCTAGAGAAGAAGATGTGGGTGTGTAACAAGCCAACTCTAACAATGATAAATGTTTGAATGGGATTTTCGTGATATGGGAATATGTAGATGTGTTCAGAAAACATTTGCTGAACTATTATGGTTACTTGAATATTCTTAAAGAGCATTACCCAGAAAAAAGCACAGGATAAGAACAGAGGGTGGAATCTATGCCAATTCTTCTGAATAGATTTAACATTTTGTTACCTTTAGAGGTAAAGATCTATTACCTAAGGCAGAGTAATTCAGTTTAGGCAATGGCAGTTATATATCTGTTGACTTTATCATCTGCTCCATCACAGCTACTGAATGTACAACATATCCTGATGTAAATCATGTTTATGTTTTTATTACTTTTTCCACTCCTCTCTAGTACTGGCATCAAAAAAGGATTTATAAGGTTTAGCCCTCCCATAGTCTCCCTAAGCCCTCTCCAAAACTGCCTCAAATTAAATTCAATCTAAGTGAAGGCATGTCCTGCTATTCAATTGCAGCTCCCAGACCAGTCCTCCAGGCTCACCCTTCCAGCCTATTTGCTGCCCTAATTCTCTCTTATGCGGACATTTTGGGGTTGCCACCTATCTCTTTACTCCTCCCTCTCTGCCCATGCCCTATAATCACTCTCCCGATTTCTACAGATTATATGCATATCCTTATGGAATGTTTCATATATTTGCATATCTTCTCCCCACATCAACTTTAGTAATTACAGTTTTATGCTTAGGAAATGCATTTCTTCCTATTAGAGAATCTTCAGAGCACAGTTGTGGAGATAAGACTGACCTCTTGAATTTTATGATTAAAACCCTAATGTTTTCATGTTAATAAATTATAGATATAGCAAGGCATTTTCCTTTCCCATCAGGATTTCTGTTTGGGCATAGTAAAACTTCAAAACAGGAAGAAACAGTCAGCATAATAATTTTTTCTTGTTGGTTGATTTTCCACGTCAGGGATATGCACTAGCAGGAATTGAAATAAAAACATTAACTTTATTTTAAAATAAGGGAATAGATAAAGCAAGATCTTAATGTTATGTAGAAAATGCATTAATGCCAGGGATGGTTCTATTGTGTCATCTCTAAGTATTTATAGTTTGTTGATTTTGTTGACACACAAGTTCAAAGATTATATAATGCCTACTAAGTTTAATGAGACACTAATGATGGTCACCCTTCTGGCAATACTATCATTGAACTTGTTAAGAGTAGCAAAGGATTTGTCGTTAAATCTCTCAGAAGGTACAAAGGACCCCTGATAGGAAAACAGGGAGAGGAGGGGCTGTGTCTGGGAGAATGGGTAATGATTACAATTGACTAAAATTTGGAAGAAACAAGAACCATAACATTTTGCTCCTTCAGATTACCAAGCAATAGATTTCTTGTAACATTTTCAGAGAATCTCTCTGGACCAGAATTTTAAGAAAAAGCTTAAAAAGAAAATTCCACAAAAATGAATGTGTGCTGCTAGAACAAGAGATTTTGGGGTGGTAGTCATTATAATAAATAATTATAATAATAACAATTACAATAGTATATTGGACAGACAACATACACATATGGCAAGATAAAAACAGACAATATCAGAGAAGATAAACAGCTAATGATGGTAGCTAAGAATTATTTAGCACTTAATGAATGCTTTTATGTTCACTGCTTATCCATACAACAAACTAAAAAGATAATAAACAATCGGCAGACACAAAGTTTAAAACAAAAGCAGTCTGGCTCTGGCCCATGCTCTTCCTCACTATGTATTGCTACCTCTTCTGCATATTGTATTTTAGTTGTCTGTGGATCTTTCTTATGTATCTATATCTTTCATCAGTTTACAAGCTTCATAAAAGCAGGTACTCCGTCTGTCTAGTTTACCACTGAGTCCCTAAAACATAGCCCAGTGCTAGACAGAACCTAGCTCAGTGCTAGATAGGTGTCCAAAAAATACTTACAGAATAACCCAGTGTCAATCAGCAAAATTAAATCAAATTGGGCATTTTGGGACTTAAAGACTGAAGGAGGAAAAGGACATAATGTCCTTGTTCATCCTTTCCTTTGAAAAACTTATTTCCTTCATGTTTTGCTATTGTATACTAATAGTAAGAAGTAAAATCAATTGAAGAATGCAAAGTCAACAAAAGCATTGCCAATGGCAAGCAGAAGGCAGTGGACTCAGATGAGAAAAATGAGAGAAAAGTTTTCTCAAAAGCTTTTACTATATGACTATTAGCTTCTTAAAAGGCTCAGGGATATATCTATGTATGGTAGAAGTTAAATTTGAAAAGAAGCTTCCTGAATTCTGAATGTTTGTTCCATTTCAATTACAATGTTGTTTGTAAGAATAAGAGTAAATAAACTGGATTGAGACATGAAGTGCAAATTCCTCTTGGACTTTAGTCTCCCATATTCTTCTCTAAAAGAAAAAGTTGTACAAACTGGATTAGAACAATAAACCCTAATTATTTATGTGCAGGATTTGTTTCTAGGACACCCCTGTGAGGGATCCAGAAGCAGCACATATCATCCAAACATTTTAAAATTGTACCAATCTACAGGTATGAATGGGGTCAGTTCATATTAATACTTCAGCTTTCCTATTCTAATCCCATGTAGGAATTTTAATACCTTTAAAGATTTCACTGTCCCACAAATGTTTTTGAAAATAATGAAGAGTTTCTTACAAATTTTATAAATTAATGGAGGTTGCTACTATGTCATTTCATTTGCATTTCTGATACAGTTCCTCAGCCTCTTCAGTTTCTAAATGCTCTTAAACTTCATAGTGCTATAAAATTTGGCAGTAGTCTGTGAGGGCAAAAAATATACCTATATAATTCATATATATGTATATAGTATGTATTACATACATATATAAATATACGTGTATATATAATATATAATACACATATATAAATATACGTGTATATATAATATATAATACACATATATAAATATACGTGTATATATAATATATAATACACATATATAAATATACGTGTATATATAATATATAATACACATATATAAATATACGTGTATATATAATATATAATACACATATATAAATATACGTGTATATATAATATATAATACACATATATAAATATACGTGTATATATAATATATAATACACATATATAAATATACGTGTATATATAATATATAATACACATATATAAATATACGTGTATATATAATATATAATACACATATATAAATATACGTGTATATATAATATATAATATACATATATAAATATACGTGTATGTATAATATATATAATATACATATATAAATATACGTGTATGTATAATATATATTATATACATATATAAATATACGTGTATGTATAATATATATTATATACATATATAAATATAGGTGTATATATAATATATATTATATACATATATAAATATACGTGTATATATAATATATAATATACATATATAAATATATAAATTTATATAATATAAATATATAAATATATATATTATATAAATATATTTATATTATATATATATTATATAAATATATTTATATTATATATATATTATATAAATATATTTATATTATATATAAATATATATATTTTTATTTGTATATATATTTATATATAAATGTGTATATATATATTATATATATATAATGTTTAGTTGTATGGTTTGGGGTTGTTTGGGCCCTAAAATATTAAGTTATTTAGGAAGGGGTCACTTTCTGTTTATACCTATGATGTTTTGTCTCTTTGGGGTATACATTGTCACTAGGGTAGCCACACTGGGATGAGATTTCATGCTGGCCTCTGGGTAGCACAGATATTTGCCACTTCACTATATCTTTGCTATCATGCAACCCTCAAATCCTGTTGTAAAATTGCCATTCTAGATTCCTTCTTTGCTTGGTATGAATTCTTTTTCAGGGGCTTTGCCATCTTTTTGTGCCATCTGGCAAATTTACTTTTTCCTTCTCCCAATCTAGTCCAAAAAATATGTCTATGTATGAAAATCTGAGTTCCTCTCACCATATTGCAAGTCACCTCCCATGTAAATCAGTGAATACAAATAATGTACAGAATGCCATGTAACTCTATATGACAGACATAGCTGACTCTAATCTAAGTCTTGGCTCAAATGTGACCTCATCATGTAAGACACTATAATCAATTTTGTTACTAAGTCCTAAGATATGTCTATTAATACTCGAGACTTTCCTGGAGATTATAAATCTTCATTTACTCAATGAAATTCTCCCTCTCTTTGAATGTGGGGAGAAGTATTTGGAGACTATAATTGGTCAGGGCTTTCCAGAGAAATAGAACAAGTAGGATATATGTATAGATATATAGATATATGAATACCTTGATAATACGGTGGGTTTCATATTCCAACCACCACAATAAAATGAATATTGCAATAAAGTGAGTCATTATATGCATTTTTTATTGCCAGTGCATATGAAAAGTATGTTTATACTATACTGTAGCATTTAAGTGTGCAATAGCATTATTCCTAAAAGAAAATGTACATCCCTTAATAAACATTTTTATTGCTAAAAATGTTAATGATCATCTGAACCTTTAGCGAGTCATCGTCTTTTTTGCTGGTGGAGGGTCTTGCCTTGATGCTGATAACTGCTGATTGATCAGGGTGGTGGTTGCTGAAGGTTGGGGTAGCTGTGGCAATTTTTAAAAATAGGCAACAATGAAGTTTGCCTCACTGATTAACTCCTTTACAAAAGATTTCTTTGTAGCATGTAATGCTGTTTGACAGCATTTTCACAATAGATGTTTCAGAATGGAAATCAATCCTCTCAAACTATGCCACCACTTTATCAACTAAGTTTATGTAATATTTAAGTCTTTTTCTGTTTTTTCAACAATGTTCACAGCATCCTCATTGGGAGAAGATTCCATCGCAAGAGGACAGTTTCTTTACTCATCCATAAAAAGCAACTTCTTATCCATTCTTCTAAATCTAGAGAGAACAAAATTAGAAGCATATACTTATATTTTTCTTTCTCAAACTAATTGCTTGACATTTACCCTGAAAATCAATAAGTGCTGCCTTTCTCTGAAAGGTGTTGTATTATTTAGGTCAAAATTAGGCTAATTTTGACCTAAATGACAGAAAATTCTAACTAGTTGCCAAACAAGGTATGCATGTATATATTTCTTACATAAATATAGGTGACACTGGGTTGGTATGGTGTGGTGCATTTGGGTGACCAAATACTTCTTTTTTCTTGGTGCTCCATCATTTATTGTCTTGATCACATGTATAAGAAGATAACATTCATATTTCAAACAGTGGTTTGGAAGAAAGGATAAGCATGCTGTCTCTTAAGGAAGGTTCCTGAAAGCTTTCACCTCTTTCTTTGCATCTCATCGGCCAGAACGTGATGATTACACTTAATTACAGAGGAGTTGTATGTGGAAATGTAGTCTACAAAATGTAAAATGTGGATTTATCCTGATCAGCAGTGAGCAAAGCTAAATATCAGAGGTTCTATTACTATAGAAAAAGAGAGTGAATATTGGAGAGCAGCAACCTAATATTGATTTTAAGGACCAACCTGAAGTCTAAGAATATTCCCCAAGGAAACGGCACATTTTCCCACAGTTCTATGAATTTAGCTCTGGTTCAGGGCATTTAACAAATTTTAGAAAAGCAGAACTCAGGGATTATAGACAAGACTGCAGATTAGTTCATTATGTCAGCTGAGATTTTTTTACCTCACCCTTTCTGTCATGCCCTGAGGTTACAGAAAATGTGCATAGAACATAAAACACTGAGCCCTCATACTATAGACAATTTGCAAGAGAAGGCAAAGTGATTTCTGATACTAAATGAAGGAATCAGAAAGTCACAAACACTATATCAGAATAAATAGATAAAATTAGAAAATTGGGATAAGGCCACTCAATAATGAGCAAATGAAAGAAATGGCTTGGCACAGCTATCTACAAAACCTAAAAGTGTGTGTGTTTTTTTTTTAATTTAGAGTACAAAAGACAAAACCCAACTTTGAAGAAACAAAAACCAAAGGAATAGATAAAATATTTTTTATAAGCAATTCATGCTATGAAATTTAGTAAACTGTAATTGAATAAAACAAGAAATCAGAGAGATGACAGAAGAGCAGAAGGAGATTAAAATGGAGATTGCATACCAAGGAAACAAAGTGACGATCAAAATAACATCACTTGAAATTACCAGTTGCCAAAGGGCCTGATTGGCTGATGCCCACTCACATTAGGGAGGACAAACGTATCTGTTATTAAACTTAGAAAGTAACCATTATTAATGATATATTTGTATTACAATAAATGGATGCAAATCATTCAGGATTATACCTCTGATCATATTTACATCTCATACATGCTAAAAACATTTTGGGGGTTGTACATTACATAAATAATTTGGCTGAAGAAATTGTTATGGTTACCCAAACAAAAACTTTCATTTTTTTTTCAGTGGAGTAAATTTTTTACTTTTCTTTTAATTATCTAAGACTCAGGAGGCAAGTGTGGAGTGTGAAAATAGCATGCGGCATTTGACATTTTGAAATTTGTTTTCTACAAAGTTCCATGAAAACAATAGCCTGCTACAACGCTCAGCCTGCAGGTCCAAGTCTGAGATTTGGACCACGAACAAAAGCTCAGTGCGATGAGGTTAATGACCTGTACAGACTAGACAGTTGGCAATTTACTCAGTCTTCTCGGTAGCATTTGTTCCACCCACTCCCTTCCCTGTTGGTTTCTTTGAGATTGCTGCAAAAGTCAGGGAAAGCGCACATGTATAGCTGTGAGAAATAGCTTAAATTTTTCTACTTGTAGAAACTATATTTATCTAAACTGAAACTTGGCTTGCAAAGGTATTTGTATTATGGCTCTGTCTGTTTGTCTACATTTCTTTAATTTATGCAGTATATGCTAATTACTTTTTTAACGTGAAAATATTTTGACACTGTTTTTCCTCGTTTCTTTGACTTCTTGAATAATTTCATGGTGAGGACGGCTCTGAGTCACATCTGCTCTTCGGGTTTCTAGGCTTTTATTTAGTGCATACATCCTTTAGTATTGGTGCTCAAGTTTCTTGCTTCTGGTTTTCTAAAACACTTTTAGTAAATTTAAATATTATAGGAGTTACTTTAGTTAATCTGATTTTTGTTAATTCTGGATAATCACCACATCTGGATATTCAAAAAAGTAAGGGTACATATTTAGACTGATCAAATTTAGACTTCTTTATGTTGCAAGAACAAAACAAGATACTCAGTTTCGAGCGGAGGCAGGTCATTCAACAAAATTGAATCTACCTGACCCTCTCAGAAGCTGTATAATGTGTTTTATCTGTCACCAAAGAATGATCAAAAAGATGCAATTTTTCTTTATACAAAGGGAAGCACCATGTGAATTCAGAGATAACACTTCGTACCTGCTCATCACTTTTAAAATCTACCTAAGATTTTACATGGGGAAGAAGACGTGTGTTTGTGAACTTGGGAAATGGATTTTGGAAGGTTTCATCTCTTCAATCTAATACATTTACAAGCTTTCTAAAATCAAACGCCACAACCTAGATAGTGTTCACCCCTGGAGATGTGGCACTTTCTTTGCCATTGCCCAGTATACATCATGTCCCTTATCAACATCCTTTTCTGACAAAGCGGCACTCTAAAGGGCCATTTAAGTAATTGACAAGAGAAGATGATCACATAATTCAGAAAGGGTCTTGTTGACTAATCACTTTTCTACACAGTTGATAAATACTTATGGTTTCTTGAGCTAGTATATCTGAAACATTTTATTTACCATTACTATTAGGAAATGTTCCCAGGTACAATGGGAATATTATAGTTCTTGCTGCTACTAGCTTGATATCTGGCCTACCAGAAATTAAGAAAAAAAGTGGAAGAGCCGTGCCGATTTTTCTCAGGGTACACTGAAGCAGCCTTTGCTATAGCTGTGAGATTTTAGAAAGCATTTTCTAAGACATCTATCTTAAACAGACAAGACCATTGTAAATTAGACTCATTAAATCATTTGTTGTCACAGCCAACAGCCGTGTGGAGGCTAGTTAACGAATGAAAAATGAGCCTTTCTAACTTGTTTACTTTATATGGATGCTTCTTTTATTTCAGTTTTTTTTTTTCCTTCTGGTAGCACATTGACACAGGGGATCTTGTTATGGTATTGTCTGACAAAATTAAAAATGTGAAGGTTGAAAATACTATAGGTGTAATGCCCAAGTTTACATAAAATACCAGTGAAGTTCCTACTGATAGTGAATCTTGGGTCTATCTTCTAATTCAAGGAAGGGAACCAATTAAAACCTCATTTACTTTGCCAAAAAGGTAACACAGAATCACTTCAGAAACATAAGATTCTTGGCACAGGTAAAAGAATATGATGATCCCAAATTCATTTCTAAATTTTTGCTTCTAGCCCCTTTCCTACCAGCTCAAGGTTGTTCCCAGCAACATAGACTAAAGTGTCTTTGTTCATTTATTTATTCGTTGGTTTGTTCATTCATTCAGTCACTCACCAATCTGCTTTTAAAGGTTACAATGGATGAAAGTTACCCTTTCAAGTTCATTGACATGTTGTTTTCTGTGCTATTTGTTATTAATTAATCTTAATTTCAGTTTACAAATATTCTCTTCTTATTGTAGGTTGGGATTTTGGGGCATTTTTCATCCTATTGCTTTTTTAGCTATGGTCTAGAAAAAAATACATGCTGCCTTTGTTGTTTGTTCTATTGTTCATTTTAGGAATCTTGTTTAAAGTTTCTTTATTTTTGTTTATTTTCTAATAGCTTTTGCCTAATGTGTTGCTTAGTCATAAGTGAAATGGAATAGTACTTTTTGGTTAGCCTTGTGTAATTCTGTGTATCTCAGAGCTTGCAGGAGGGAAATGTTAATGATAAAAAGAACTTTAGCATTTGGTGAAGGTTTGACTCTCACCTCCACCAGTTTTCTCATATGTAAAATGCAGATAATAAACCCTTTAGGAGTTAAGTTGAAGACAAAATGAAACAAAGATAAAGTTCATGGAACCTAATAGACACTCAATAAGTGTCCCATCTATTCAGGAAACTTAAACAAACAAACAAACCTATTCTGAATTATCAAATGGTGTCTAGGCAATAGTGCTTTGTATTTGCCACTAGTCCCTTTAAGTGTCTCAGCTTTCATTTGATTAATGATTCTAGCCAGCTGAATTGTATGTGAATGTTTGTGTTTTAAAAAGAATTCAAATCAATTTTCAAGTTTTAATAGACAGATTTTTAAAATTTTTTACTTTTTAACTTTTGTTTTAGGTTCAGGGGTACATGTGCAAGATGTGCAAGTTTGTTACATAGGTAAACGTGTTTCATGGGGGTTGGTTGTACAGATTATTTCATCACCCAATTATTAAACCTAGTATCCATTGGTTATATTTCTTGCTTCTCTCCCTCCTCCCACCTTCCACCCCCTCATAGGCCCCAGTGTGTGTTGTTCCCCTCTCTGTGTCCATGTGTTCTCATTATTTAGCTCTCACTTAAGAGTAAGAACATGTGGTATTTGGTTTTTTGTTCCTGCATTAGTTTGCTAAGAATAATGGCTTCCAGCTCCTAGATTTTTGACATAACTAATATTAATTGAGAATTGGGTTTTTACTGATACTTGTAATAAGATTCAGTTTGGGATTATCTACAGTTCCATAAATATAAGATGCATTTTCTTTATTAGGTTATTAATAATGATGTTAAATAAGCACAAAGCTCACAACAACCCTGGAATTAGTACTTTAAATACGCCTGCAATTTAATTTATTCCTCTTCATCATTGATCTATCCTGTAATCTCGCTGTCAGTTTGCTTTGTAAGTGATGTTACAGAAAACAGATTTGAACTAATTCTTCAGATTATTGAACTTTCTTCAAATTTCTCATTAACACATATAATCTACATGCTATTTATTTAGTCATTCCCCCCATCTTTCCAAAATTTTATCATTCTAAATTTCTTCCCAATTTTTTTGGTTTTCCAGTTTGAGCTAGACATATCTCTACAAGTAGCAAGTCTTGTATTCACTTAGCCAATATGTATGTAGCAAATGCCTACCATGTATCAGGCATTCTTAGCACTGGAGAGAAAGCAATGAATAAAACATGGTCCCCAACTTCTTGAAAGTTACATTTTAGTGGGGAAAGGCCAGTGCTTATTATATAAGTAAATAAGTAAACAATCTGATTTGAAATAGTGATAAGCACCGTAGAGAAAATGAAACATGGCAGTGGGATAATAATTTGGTGAGTTCAGGGTATCATTTTAGCTAAGATAGTCTGAAAAGGCTTGTCAGAAGAGGTGAGACCTAAATAATGAGAAAGGAAGAGTATTATAGTCAGAAGAGCTGTAAGTTCAAAGGACCCAAGATGGCAATGGGTTTGGCCTTTCTGAGGAATGAAAAGAAGGCTAGTGTGGCTGGGGTGAGGTGGATAAAGTAGAGCATGATGGAAACTGATGTTGATGAGGTAGGTAGGGGTCAGGTGGTGTGGAGCTAGTAGGGTGTGGTAATATGTTTAGATTTTTTCTCTAAAGGCAATGAAAATATATGGGATGGTTTTAAGCACCAGAGTAGACGAATCTGATTTGTACTTTGAGAAGATTATGTTAGCTGTCATGTGGAAATAGATTGGGGATTGTGAAGTGGGCAAGAGTTGAGACAAGGAGACTTGTTAGGAGGCTACTGCAGTAGTAGAAGTGAGAATGGTGGCTTGGACTAAAGTTTTAAAGAATGGAGCTACAGAACTGAGAAAGATTTGGGGGACAGTGCCATTAGGACTTGCTGATAGGTTGGATGTGGGAGGTAATGGAAAGAGTGGCACATGAGAGAATGAAAGCTACATGGCAAGTGCCATTCAGTACTTGGCTGTCTTTTACATCACTTTATAATCTCCTAAAGAGCCTGGAAGCTCCTTGAAAATAGCAACCTTTCCTATTTATCTTTGGATAGCCAATACCATTATATAATTATTGCTTGGTAAGTATTTGTGGAATGAATAGAAGATATGGAGGTAAGCCTAAAATTATTCAACTTGACAGAATAATAGCTGCTGTGTTAAAAGCCATTTACAGGGCATGTGATGTGATGTAAGAATAAAGGGTACAACTTCTTGGCAACATACTTTATGGAATAGTATGATTCACCGGATTCACAGAAGGAAGTTTATAGTACAGAAAGAAACTAAAATTTTACAGGACAAAAGCAAGTGTAAAACACAACTTCTTATCTGAATGTTTTAAAGTTCAAACCAGATAAGTTGCATGTCCTCTAATCTTATTTGTTTTAAAGAAAAATGTAGTTGCCTTATATCTTAAACTGTTATATGTGATATTGGAAAGTCAATCTCTATCAATCAGATGACTTTTCATTACAAGTGACCTAAGCCCACATCTAAGTTTAGAAAGTGAGAATGCTTACTGGCTCACATAACAGAAAAGTTCAGGATAAAATCTCACTTGAGAAAGGACTTACATAGAATTTAAATGATGTTACTAGGGCTTTCTTCTTATTTTATAGCTTTATTCTTTACTCTTGCTGTGTCTTTATTCTCAAGTGGTTACAAAATGGCAGCATCAATTCAAGACCTCACATTCTCTGATTTTCAGATTAAAATGAAGAATGAAAGGAAAGGGAGAGCGTCTCTTTACAACGCTGGAACAGATGTCTTGAGTCTGCCTCCTGATGACTCAATTTATGTCATGTGCTCAGCCCTAAACCAATCCCTGTGGCAGAAGTGAAGTGGCTGTGAAAAGAACTGGGAGTAGTATTGAGAAGAAAAGTAGAAAATGACAGGTCAAAATATAACAAATGTCCACTACCAAAAATAACATTTTCCTGTCAATTTTTAAGCATGTGTGTATGGTTTCAATGTATTATTAAAAGTATGTGAGTGTATACATATACATATAAGAATATAATGTATTCTATATACATATGTATACTCATACTGTATGTATTTATAGACATTATAGATATCCACATATGTGATAGCTATATTTTGAGGTATATGAAATAAAGCTACAATAACTCTCCACTTTTTCTGTGTCCCTGGGGCTTAATTCTGTTCCTAATATAGATACTCAATAATACTTTTTGAATGAATAAGCAAACATGAGCTGTCCCTTAACCTTACAGTAATCTCTGCTGGACTTCTCTATCAAAGTGTTTGATGCAGCAAAGTAAGAATTTCTATGCATGTATATAAATAATTTGGAAAACTATTCATAGACTACCAAAATAATGTGAAGAAGATATTGTTAGATTCAATTACAGCATCCTGGGAAGGTTTTACAAGTTGAGATTTTGGCCTGAATCTTAAATTTTGGATTCTTTTTGATCTCTTTCACCTTTTAGGTATAAAATAAACACCATATTTCCTATGGCATTTCAGAGAACTGAACTTGATAATTCTGGCAACGCTATTTTGCTCTTTCAAGACATTCAACAGCAAGCACATATGTGTCTGACTAAATGTCACTGTGCTTAAGGTTCTATAATTTGGATTTGGAAGCTGGCAAAGGGAGAAGAGAGACAGAACTTTTTCGATTCTTGTTACCCTGTCCCATGATGTTTCTTTGTTCATTTGATTTTAATGATTCCAGCAGGAGTTGAAACAAAAGCTGGAAGATTGGCCTGCCATGGGTTAATTACTTAGTGGAGGGGCTATTTCTTGAGTCTGATGGTGGAGAATGGGTCAGAAAAGACTAATTAGACAAGCTTCAAGTTATAGGGAACTGCTAGTGGAACAGGTGAAAATAAACTGGTGATAATTGAGGGGCTAATTATCCTCCACCCAGCAATTGGCCACCAGGTGTTCTGCAGCACATAAAAGAACTGGCAGAGCCACAGACGCTGTTTTTGTTCAAAGAAACAAGGAGATCTTGGGGGGAAAAATCAGAGGACTTGAAAAAAAACATAAAATGGTGTTCTTATGTTTCTGACTTGTTCATTCCTGTTGCATTGTGTAGAAAATTGAACCAAGGATATGCACTGGAGTTTTGTTTTGTTTTTAAAGAACTTGTAGGTCTTCTAATATGGATAGTGCAGAGGAATTTCAGTGTTGAGTATACATCTACATATGTCCTTGTAATTGAATTTATGGTAACAATATGCATGGCACATTTATTAGGTAGAAAGTTTACTGGCATTTAGAAATCCATGACTAAAAATAGAATGGGGAACAACCAATCTGAATTGTTACAAGCAACTGTTTTGTAATTAGCAATCTCTCTCTTATTTGGGCTAAACTGGAATATGGTGAGAGTTCTTAGAATATCCTTAGTGGTGTCAGGGATGTTACCAACATATCCCATAAAGGATCTTTCAAATCTTTTTTATTGTTCTAATTTGTCATTTTATTAAAAACCAGCATTCAGAATTCAGTAACTTAAACAGAACTATCTTTAAGATGGGACTTTGTAGGTAACGTAGATCAACTGAAAGAATGAATACCTGGGGTTAATGATTACCATTAAAATAATATAACATTCGATTCATATATGTCTACAAGTTGGAGAGAGCATGACAAAGGTAGAAAATATTTTTAAATGGCCAAAGGAGCTCCCTTTAGTGACACTGCTCTGGCCTAGGGCGGCTATGCTGCAGAATAAACGTCTGTTTTCAGGCCTAGAGAATTTTATTTTTTTGCCTGTCATTCCCTTGGCTCTGTCATTTCCCTTGGTAGGCAGAGCAATTTAAGTGTGATTTTGAAACTGGATGTGAATCATAGCTCTACTACTTACCAGTGCTATGACTTTGAGTAAAGATCTTAAATTTACTGACTTTTGGGTTTTCTCATCTGTAAAAGAGGTAATGATTACTGCCTTGTAGGGAACTTGTAAGGACTAAATAAGATGTAAAGTGCTTTTTGTATCATTAGGATCTAAACCGAAAAGTGAAACCACTGCATAGGGTATGAACACCACGAGTGTATTTTACAGGGAAATGAACACAGAGAATATATTACAAATGTGATGAAAAAGATGAGAAGCCAAAGAGGGAACAATTAGGTAAGTTGGTGGTTAGTAACAGCAGTATGCAAGGATAAGGAGAGGAACCAATGTTACCTAGAGCTCAGGATTACTTTGACCTAGGGAAACTGGAACCACAGCTAATATGTTTGGTGGTGAAATAGAAAACTTTCCCTGACCCCTTCACGGGACTCATGAAGTGGGTGGCTCGTTTACTTAGCCCACAGCTCTCAGCCCCTCACAGGAGGGGCAGCGTGCAGGTAAGTGGGTGCAGCAGCTAGGACGAATGCTTCTTAGCACTGGCAGGAGCAGAACTCTGTGCTGCCCCATGGTAGCATCTAGTGGGGTACCCGCAACCCCCAGAGCCCCAGACGGTGTGTGTTACAGTGCACTCTTTTAGCTTTGCCATCTGCAGACGGCTTAATTGTTTAATAACTCAGTGTGACAGCCTTCTGTATCCTGAGCTCTTGTTCGGTGTCCAGGAAGAATCAGGTCACATGAATGAACTGAAGACGGTAAATGTGGAAAACTTTATTGCTGATGAAAATGGCTCTCAGCGGGATGGAGAGCTGGAAAGGGGATGGACCGTGAAGGTGGTCTTCTCCTGGAGTTTGCCTGTCCCTGGGTGAAATCTTCTCTGAGGTCTCACTGTCAAGCCACCCCTCTGAAGTCAAGCTGCTTCTTCTCTTCTCTCCTTTTCTATTATTCTGCTGCCAATGGAGCCTTGGGTTTTGATGAGTACAGGATGGGGGGCAGGGCGGCCAGGGTGGTTTTGGAAAAGGCAACATTTAAGCAGGAAAACAGGGATGTAAAGTTTTCACTTTGGGCCGCGGGTCCAGGCTGCAGGGTGGGGCCCTCTCCGGGGACCACCTTCTTTTATCCAGTATTTCCCTGCCTCCTGTCTGTATCAGTGGGAATCATGGAGGACACATTAACAGTGACACTCCAGGAAGGAAAGAGACACAAGGAGAAATATCCTGCTAACCCCCTTGTTCCACCCCGCAATCTCTATCCTGTGCCTCCCAACTGCTTTTCTCAGGCTCCAAGTCCAGTAGGACATGGGACACTGGCTCCAGTGGGACATGGGAGCCTGAGAAAAGCAGCAGCCTAATGGATACAACTCCCCTAAGACACAGAATGAACAGAGGAGAGGCAAAGAATGCCTCAGACAGCGATAGTTCAAAGGCTGGTACCTGTGACATGTTGCCTGCTACGTAGTTAGCACCTCAGTAAGGTGTCTTTGAATCCATGTCCTTTCCTTTCTTGGTCTTTTCCCTCTCCCACTTCCCTACCCCCGCTTCCCCCACCTTTTAAAGGGGCCCGAGAGAGGTCAGAGAAGAAATTTCAGCAGCTGCCTGTAGCCTGTATTTTCTCTGATGCTTCCTCCTATGCTGATGACCTCCTTGGACCCCATCTCTTTTCTTCCATTTTTTTTTCTGAGAGGAAATAATTTAGTTTTAGATGAATGCAGAGAGTGAGGATTTTCTTAATGACCGCTCACCTTTCTTCCTTCCCCTCAGGAGACCCTTCCAGGTTCCCAATTTTTCATCTTAAATCCAGGGAACTTGATTTACTTTAAAAGCACACATCCAAATTATTTAATCATGTTAGGTGCTAGAAAACCCTACCATAACTGGCTTTGATCAACTTAACTCTTCAGAATAGTGCCCATGCCTAATTAAAGGAAGACCATTTTTTAAATCACTGCTGAAAAATCAAGAAACTTTATTCTTGATCCCTGGGTGACATTTATTATAGAGTTCTTAACAGGCTTATGTATCTGGTTTCCTACCCTCAGCAGGTCATCAAAACTGAAAGCATTGTAGGGGATGAGGAGAATGAGAACAATACAAAAATAGATACATCCTTAAAGGTAAGCCTGGTTTTGCTGGAAAAACATCAAGACAGGAAGATGGAGAGCCAAAATTAACCAAGCTGTATTCCCTTGATAGCCTGCATGTTGTGAATGATTGTTTTGAATAAAGAAATATTGAATTATTCTCAGCATCTTCTGGTTAAGGAAACAGTATACATCCTGAAAGATTTTGATCCCCAAAATGGTTAAAGATTTGACTTATTAAGAAGTAAGCTTCAATTATGTGAGTAATTATCTACTCTGGGTGACTTTGGCCTTCTTTTATCCCATTTAAAATAAGGTATTATTGTATAGCAAAGACGGCTTTTCATTTTCTTTTTATAAAATATTGCCCCACATAGAATCATCAAAGGTTTATAACTTTCTAAAAGCTGAACAAAAGACCAGATAACATTTGTATTATAAAATAGATCAGTTTTTCATTTTTATGTATTTAATATGTATGTAGAAATTAGACATTCAAGATCAGAGAAAGACTACAATCGCCTTTCCCTTTTATTGTTGTTCAAGTACCCATCTAAGCAGTCCCCAGACTTAGAACTAGGCATTAGGAAAGGCATCTGTGGAGTGGGGAGTCATGGGGATGAAAGGTTAAAGATAAGAGAACTCTGAATGTGGATTTTAATCCACTGGGGAAGCTGTCAGCAGCATAATTAGAAGAATAAGCTGCACAGGAACCATGTAAAATCCAGCTGCTAAACCACAGCCTATGACAATTTAGAAAACTCATCTTCTTTAGCTTTAAAATAAAAGCTTTTCCCACATCAAGGACTGTTTGGAGAATGGGTCTTCTGTAAACTCTGCATAAAGACCAACATAAGATTACTGAAAGAATAATACAGCATATCTCATTGGGGATACATTTCCAAATTACAATAGCTTTTTTTTTTTCATTTTGCTTTGTTTTTTGAGATGGAGTCTCGCTCTGTCATGAAGCTGGAGTGCAGTGACTCGATCTCTGCTCACTGCAAGCTCTGCTTCCAGGGTTCACACCATTGTCCTGCCTCAGCCTCCTGAGTAGCTGGGACTACAGGTGCCCGCTACCACGCCCAGCTAATTTTTTTGTATTTTTAGTAGAGATGGGGTTTCACTGTGTTAGCCAGGATGGTCTCGATCTCCTGACCTCGTGATCTGCCCGCCTCGGCCTCCCAAAGTGCTGGGATTACAGGCGTGAGCCACCGCGCCTGGCCTTTTTTTTTTTTTTTTTTTTTTTTTTTTACAGTGTTCTGTCTTGTTAACTCTTCAGTGGTCTGAAGTTCCTGATTTTGTATGGCTCATGCATTCCTACTTTTTGAAAAGGTACTTAGCCAAAGTCTAAAATGTCTGGGAAGAAGAGCCAGCAGTGGTTTTATTTAGTCAGCTCCGATAGCCACCAATTCCCAAGAGAAAAGACAGGCGACTAAATCAGCTGAGTATTACACTAAAACATCTAGACAGGCCAAACAATCGATTACTCGGAAAAGCAGCACATCTCGGGGTGGAGGGAATGGTGAGAAAAAGGAGATTATAGATTCTAAGCTGAAGTAGTAAATTTTCAAACACTGTAAGCTTTTAGGAGAACATTTTATGTTTCTATCGGTTAAGTTTTATTATTGTTGTTTGCAAGTATCACAGTTTATGCAAGCTAGTGAGACAAATAAGTTTATTGATATACCAATTTTTGGTTGTTCTTCTTTAACATTTTTTTTTTTTGCACTTCAAATAGATAGCCAAAGTCTTTATATTTTGTATCAAAGTCATGTCTAGGACTTAAATTAGAAGCTCCTTGAAGGCAACGCCCCTTCCTATCTTTTGTGAAAGCCTAAACTCCTTGAAGAGATTATTCCACGGGAGGAGAGAGAAGAGAATGCCTCTGAGAGAATTTAGAAGAGAGAGAGACAGAGAGAGAGAGAAAGAGAAAGAGAGATTTATTTTTTCCTTTTTCAATACAGTAAAAAAATAGACTTAGTGGGTCCCTGGTATTAGGGACATGCTGAATTATTGTGACAGTGACATCAGAAGGGGTATGACCTCAAATGAAATGGCACTATGGTCACTGCTGGAGCTTAGACCCAAGACATGAGACCCTCCACTAAAGTTTCACAGACACCACACTTGGCAGGAAAGCAGCTGTGCCCCCAAATCCCAAGAAACCCTGAGGGCTGAGAAAAGGTGTTTCAGCAGTAACCCATGTCAACCAACGATCAATTACTAAAGGAGCCTTTCTAACCCAATAGCATTGCCCAGTACTCTAGGACCTTTATAACACTAGGTGGTTGTGAGAGTGTGAGCAATAACAAATGAGATAAAATTCCAGGCAGTATAATGGGATAAGAGCTGGGAGATGGGTTTAGGTGAAATTAGCAAAATAAATAAGCTTTGATATTTCTTACAGTTTACTAAGCTTTAGACCTACTAAGGCAGAAATCAACAATTTATCAAAAGAAAGAAATGATATTCTAGCCTTACATCTCCAAACGTACCTCATTCTATAAGCCCTCCTTCCTTGCTGTACTCCAGCCATGCTGATTAGTCCCCAGTCTGCCTTGTTTCTTCATACCTAAGAATCTTTGTGCTAAACTTCCTTTTGCCTGAAAAATACTCCTCCAAATATTTGTATGAGTGGCTTCTTTTTATATTTCAGGTCTTACCTTACACGCCATTTCCTAGGAGAGATTATCCTTGATCACACTAAATAAAAGGAGCCCTCTCCCACCCCCACTTCTAGAGCAAATCACTTATTTCTGATTACCCTGCCTTGCATTGCTTTGTAGGAGTCACCATAAACCATATAGATCAATAGATCAACCAATTGATCAACAGATAATATAGTAAGTTTGCTAGGGCTCCCATATTAAATACCAAAGAATGAATGGCTTAAACAACATAAATGCATTTTCTGATAGTCTGACAGCTAGAAGTTTAAGATTAAGGTGTTAACACCTTTGATTTCTTCTGCGATCTCTCTCCTTCAGTTGCAGATGGCTCTCCTATGTCCTCACATGGTCTTTTCTCTGTGCGTATCTGTGTCCTTATCTCCTCTTGTAATGACACTAGTCATATTGGATTAGGGGACACCCCTGTGACCTTATTTAACCTTCATTACTCCATTAAAGGCCTAAATCCTTATGGTGTTAGTGGTATGAATCAGCTTGCTTCTTTTGATTTTTGTACCCCAACTTCACTCCTTTCCTTTAATAGTCACCGAAACCACAGAAAACACAGATTATACTCAGTTACTAGCCATCTTGTTGCATCTTACCTTCTGAAATATTGTTGGCACTCTTATTGGCTGTTGTCTTTTTTTCTTAATCATTTTATCTTTATTTTATAAAATTTTTTCTTCTTTTACAATCATTTAGTAGGATTTCCAGATAATATGGACATATATGTACAGATTTAATGTTCCATGTTTAATGTAAAGTCTGTTACATTACTTTATACTTTGTTTAATATGACTTTGAGGTCTTTAACCCTGATTTTTAAACTCTCTGGAGAGTTCCTTGTTATTAACTGAATAAAAATTCTGTTCTTACTGGATCAATGCATTTATTTTTATAGAATTAATTACATAGAAGGGATGTTATTTAGGAAATTATAAATATTGTATCTAACATTGGCTCTAGTTACTATGGATCTGGTAAAAACTTTATGTATAAACCTGAGTTAATACATCACAAAATAATATCATATCACATCATAACATTTAGATAATTTAAAAAGGTATTTTGTTCAATGTAGCTGATACAGTTTGGCTGTGTCCCCACCCAAATCTTATCTTGAATTGTCGTTCCCATAATCCCCATGTGTCATAGGAGGGACCTGGTAAGAGGTAATTGAATCATGGGGGTGGTTACCCCCCATGCTGCTGTTCTTCTGAAAGTGAGTGAGTTCTCAGGAGATGTGATGGTTTTATAAGAGGCTTTTCTCCCTTTTGCTTCTCACTTCTCTTTCCTGCTGCCATTTGAAGAAGGAGGTGTTTGCTTCCCCTTCTGTCATGATTGTAAGTTTCCTGTGGCCTCCCCAGCCGTGCTGAACTGTGAGTCAATTAATCTCTTTTCTTTATAAATTACCCATCCTTAGGTATGTCTTTATTAGCAGTGTGGAAACAGACTATTCTAGTAGA
Organism: Pongo pygmaeus; assembly: GCF_028885625.2. NCBI lineage: Eukaryota > Metazoa > Chordata > Mammalia > Primates > Hominidae > Pongo > Pongo pygmaeus. The sequence goes on along the minus strand of NC_072373.2, from coordinate 159,004,156 downwards.
TTTCAGTTTCAGTTCTTATTACTTGCCTATATAAACCAAATTACCAGCTTGCTGTTCTTCAAACATACCCAACACATTTTAGTCATTGTACTTTTGTTTAGTGCGTATCCACCTCCTAGCATGATTCATCCCCACTCGTTAAAATCCTTTCTATTTTTCAAAGCCTACCTCAAGAGCCACCTTTCCCAAGGCTTTAAAGATGTTTTGTCTCTCCTTTGAACATAGCATTTGTACTTCTCTTATGGGCACAGTCAAGCTGTGAATGAACTTGGCTTGTCTTTCTTACTAGACAATAAGCATCTTGAAAACAAAATTCTAAGCAATTTTTTTTTTTTGAGATAGAGTCTTGCTCTGTCACCCAGGCTGGAGTGCAGTGGTGTGATCACAGCTCACTGCACCTCCGCCTCCCAGGTTCAAGTAATTCTCGTGCCTCAGCCTCCCGAGTAGCTGGGACTACAGGCGTGTACCACCATGCCCACCTAATTTTTGTATTTTTAGCAGAGATGGAGTTTCACCATATTGGCCAGACTGGTCTCAAACTCCTGACCTCAAGTGATCTGCCTGATTTGGCCTCCCAAAGTGCTGGGATTACAGGCATAAGCCACCACACCAGCCTCTAGTCAATTCTTAATGAGTGCCTATGGCATTTAGTCAACGTGTCTATGCATTTAACAGGAGCCCGGTAGTATCTGTTGATTTGAGTTGGACCCCCTAGTCACAGTAACTTTTAGTTAAGTATTTGGAAATATACATGTATTTAAATACTAATTTCAGCAAAATAATTAGAAAGTTAAATCTGTTGTTAACACTATTATACATCCTCCTGCCAAATTAAAACCCTAACCTAAGCATTGTAAATCCAAAATCATACCTAATTTTTATATTACATAGGTCATTTAGGGATTTTTTTAATTAAAAAAATTGGGACAGTGTCTTGAAAACCAATTACCTAGAATCATAAGCAGAGGTTTTAGAACAAATTTAATATATGCTGAAAGACTTGTAAATCTGCTAAGTGCAAAAGATCCAATGAATGTCTTTGGTTATTATTAGAATAACAGAAAATGAAGAAGACATCTGTTTAAGAGATATTCCTGCTGAAGCAGAATTGGGAGCAGAGATCAGGTGCTGAAGAAGGGAAGAGAGCAGAACTAAGCAGATGATACATCTAACAGTTTTTCCCCAAGAGGTTTTGAGTAGAAGGAAGTGGCACTACCAATACTAAAAGCCCTTCAGGGAATTACAAAGCTTCAGTGCATTGATCTATGCCACAGAATAGGATATTCAGAGGAGTAAGGATAGGTTGGTCTCAATAATTTCAGAAGAGTTTGACTTCTTCGAAACCAGCACACATTTCAATATAACAAATGGTATAATTTTCAAACATTGCACAGCATTCCTAAATAACCAGTGATTTCTTCAATTTATTTGTTCCATGGCTGTGTCTTCAGGGTCAAAAATAAAGCATATTTTCTGCATACAGTAGATATGACCAAATAGCAGTAATGTCACAAGGAAAATGAAAATATAGGAGGACATCAAAATAGGCGTTTTAAAAAATTAAGCAAAATAGTAGCTAAATAATAAGTATTGACAGTTGCAACAAGAACTAATTGAAATCTCTTTTTCTACATTGTGAAAGTTAGGAAATCATGCTTCCTACATAGACCCACAGCACGTTAGAACAGTTTATAACATCAAATAACTCATAGTTCAGCCTCTGCATTTTGCATAGGGGAGCCTGATGCATACATTGTTGAAGTCTTTTGTCCAGTGCCCAAAGCTAAATAATGGAAAAGCCAGGACTGGAATTCTTATTTCCTCTTTTGGTTCACTTACCATTCTTTTTCTGCTCACCACACTGCCAAAAACAAGCAAGAGTTATTGAGCAATAGAAGTATCGACTATTCTGATAATTTGCCATAATAAAAGCAGTTTGAAGCCTTAATTTAAAAGATTAGGACAATTTATATAATTCTTTAATTACCTTTATGTGTAGTGATATGTGTTTATTTCCAGCTAGAAGGAATATGACTTCATTCATTCACTTGGCCAACATTTACTATGTCTTGCTATGTGTAAGTCTCAGCTAAAATGTAGTTTCAGTTCACTGGAGATCTCCTTAACTATTTAAGGAGTTTTTGACACAAAAAGGGCATTCATATAGTTTAACGGAGACAGATAAGCTTTATAAAGTACATGGCCCTGTTTTACTTAATATCTTTTTCTTTAGCGCCCAACCTGTTTTCTTCTATGGCTGCAAACAACTCCTTTAACTTTAGCCAGTCACTTGTGAAACAATGCCCTCAATTATAGAAAGGCTGAGAGAATGCATGAGAATATGGATTTATCACTCCTCATTCAGCTTCATATATGGCAAGTACGTAATAGAGTCATATTATTATGGACAGGGATACAGGGAAATAAGACTGGTCTATTATTACAGATGATATCGGTTTTTTGTGTGTAATATTGCACTAAACATAATGTTGTATAAAAGAGAAGTAATTTTAATAGCCATTTAACTCTTTGGTGGGAACTTGGTCATTGGGTGGTGGTATGAAGCTTTTTGGTGGCATTTCTGGTGGACTTCTTTTTTATAGCTTTCATGATTATGAGGCAAAAGCATGTCATGAGAATAGTAAAGTCATATCTTTTGCTTTCTGAGCAAGTTTCTGTAAGCAATTTAATATGGTTCACCGAGAGAGAGTATGGTAGCTAGTCCATGGTAAGCCTAAACAAACTGCAGCAGAAATTGAAATGGTTGTTCTTGGCTCAATTCATGCCTCTGGATTAAACTGAAATATTACCCATGTCATGTAGGGATATTGAAGAGAGGTGTAATTCTGTTGGTTTCAACTAGGTACTGCCAGTAGTAACTGCCATATGAAAAAGTGAAAATACATTTCCTGAAGAATTATTAGCAAAGGGTGAAACTCCAACAAGGAGTGCAATCCAAAACAGTAATAAAATAAAGAATAAGGAAAATTATTTGCTATCTGGAAGAGTAAAATTATGAAAAGCTGTCATCAGTGAAATTACCCTCCTCATAGAATAACAGAATTGTTTAGATTTCCGTTACTGTTTCTGTTGAGTAAGCTGAGTTTACATTATTTCCAGAGATACACACATTATATTATTTACTTCTGTAGCTGGTAAAATTCCAGCATTATAAATAACTTTTCCCACAGCCTGTGTGGTTTTATTTAGTGTGTACATATTAATGCCTTAAATTACATTTCTATAGCACATTCAATGAGCATACTAATAAAATTATAGCCGCTTCAATGACCTTCAGCCTGAACTTCAGTCCTTTACCTGCAGAATTTTAAAAACACAGACATGGAAGAGGCACAGAGAAGATGCATATGTAATTGTGGATTTAAATTATATGTTTATCTCTGGGAGTATTTGCTCCTCAAATGTTGTTAATATTTAAATATACGTTTTCTAAAAGCAGCCATAGTCTAAAAAGGAGAACTCTTACAATCAACCTAAAATTTTACAAGCTGCCAATCTTCCAGTTAGAACACTCGACTGTGCTGGTATCTGTAATAGTAATTGGCAATTTGAAAACCCCTTTAATCTCTAAAGCACTTTGCAAATATTAATCAGGAAACCTCACATAATTCATCTGAGATCTAGTTATCTCCCTTCTTAGAGAAGGGACAACTGAGCTTAAGTGACTTGTCCTAGAACTGCAAAGGTCAAGACTGGGATTAAAACTCTGGGACCAGCAACTACTAAAATCAATAATCTGGTATTAGTAAAGCCCTTTTCAGATTTTGACTCTAATGAGTGGCATATAGAGGTATGAAGATACTAAGACTGTTTAGTTAAGTGTTTTCATATTTTGTTTCTGCCATGTAGGTTTATATTTTTCCAACTCATCAAAGTGAGATTATAATAAAAAACAATAGGGCTAACAAAAACTCCACAGTGATGACAGGCTTTTGTTATATTAATACAACCTCAGGTGATCTTAATACTCATTGCTACTCAACTTCCAGAAAAATACTTGAAGATAATTTCTTCTTTCAGCATATTAACATAGAGGATATTTCAGGTACGGCAATATAGATCTTATAGTTTATTTTCTGCTTTCGTATTATGAAATAAACTAAGTTATTATACATAACTTCTCACTCCTTTTTAGCTTTAACATTACCATAGTATTTTAAAAAGTGAGCAGACAAAAAAATACTTTTGGATGGCTGGTTTTATACCATCTGCTGTTTTGAGAAAAAAAAAGAAAATAAGAAAAGTATATTTTTCCAGATTATTTATATTTAGTTAAAATTAATATCATTTGACACTATAAAAAGCTGAAAATTTATTACAATTTACTTGAAGTAAAGATGGAAATATAAAAAGAAACAACAGAAAATCTATTTATTAGGATGAGAGAGAGGAAGAAGATAAGAAAAAGAGAAGCATGACTGATTAACATTCTGGGCAATTATTAGTATGCTCTGCCTCCTAGAAAAATTCTTAACCATAAGCTCACCGAATATTTTAGATTTAGAAGGATAGTGAAAGAAATTATTTTCTAATATGATGTATTCTTTTAATACTGTGCTTCCTTGATTTTAAGGCTTACATTTTTTTTTTTTGCAATTTAACATCAGTGAAATTGAGATGCATCTTACAATCAAAATCATCTTATTATTGCTGTTAATGTTTCCAGATTTCCAATAGATATTAATCTTTGGGATTCATGAATGAAAAATTAGGATTCCTGGGACTTCTCAGGAATTGTCTTAATTATGTTGTTCTGCATTTTTCATAACATAACTATGTATGTGTTTTAAATGACTCACCACAATAATAGTGAATCATTTTTCTGTGATACAATTATACCAAGAGATTCAAAGACTATTTAAAAATTATATGAAAATGCATGGTTTATTGGCATTATGAATCAATATACTTTAGTAACCCATAAATCTCTACCTGATATGGACATTTTATAGGTCATATTTATGAAGCTGAATAAAAATTATTTAAAATATTAAAATATTTTATGAAATATTTAATAATTAAAAATTCTTCTTCTTTATTTTTTTTTTTTTGAGACGGAGTCTCGCTCTGTCGCCCAGGCTGGAGGGCAGTGGCGCGATCTCGCCTCACTGCAATCTCCGCTTCCCAGGTTCACGCCATTCTCCTGCCTCAGCCTCCCCAGTAGCTGGCACTACAGGCGCCCGTCACCACACCCGGCTAATTTTTTGTATTTTTAGTAGAGACAGGGTTTTACCGTGTTAGCCAGGATGGTCTCCATCTCCTGACCTCGTGATCTGCCCACCTCGGTCTCCCAAAGTGCTGGGATTACAGGCGTGAGCCACCGCGCCCGGCCAAAAATTATTATTCTTAAAAGGAAAATTTAAAACATGAAAGATTAATTGCTCCATCTGATAATATTGATCTTTGTTTTGTGGAAAATATTTTAGATGTAGTAATAAAAGTTATTTTCATTTTGCATTGATGTTGATTGCATTAAGAGTATGTCTAAAGCAACAGTTTGTCAATTTTGTTTTTAAGGCACACGTGCTTTATATAAGCTCTTTTTTCTTTTTTTAAAAATAATTTTTTTAATATTGTCCTCATTTTGGTTTTCATGTTGAAATCAAAATTGTGTTTGCTATTTCATATTTTAGATCAGTTTCTGATCTTATGCTGTAGTATTCCATAAAAATATTAATACTTTTTTGTTGCATTTCTCCTGTTAAAGTATTGCAAATAACTTTAAGTAAAGTATACACAAATAACTTTGCTCATAGCAAATATTCAAATACTGCAAAATGCCAGTGATTATTTGTGGGTAGTGTTAGAATAACATAACATTTGCATTGCCTAGCAAGGTTAACATTACTATAAAGATTCACTTGTCAACATTGCTAATTTAAGGACTTATTTTGCTTTCAAATCTTGTTAATTCTTGGAATGCCACTCATAGGATTTTTATAACTATACTATGCCTATAATGTTTGATAATTATATTGTTTGCAAGAATGACTCACTGTTAACTGCAGAGACACAATCACACACATATAACATGGCAACTACAAGCAAGACTGATTAATTAGTAACATCTCTACACTGATTTTTAAGCTTTAATTTTCACAGGAAAGTAATCATGCTTTTCCTGTTTTCACTATTGATTTTTCTCCAGATTTTGGCTTCAGAGAAATATATAAATTTCTCCAAGTATTTCTGCATGGAAACTCTACTATTGCCCAGATATCAATTGTGATACAGTTGTCACTGCCTGGGCATTTATAAACATCAAAGGAACCAACATCACAAGTTTTTTTATAATTTAACTTTTATTTTAGTTTCAGGCATACATGTGTAGGTTGGTTCTATAGATAAGTCACATGTCACAGGGGTTTGGTGTACAGATTATTTCATCACCCAGATAATAAGCATAGTATCCAATAAGTGGCTTTTGTATCCTCACCCTCTTCCCACCCTTCACCCTCAAGTAGGCCCCGGTATCTATTGTTCCCTTCTTTGTGTCGATGTGTACCCATTGTTTAGCCACCAGTTATAAGTAAGAACATGAGATGTTTGGTTCTGTTCCTGCACTAGTTCCCTTAGGATTATGGCCTCCACCTTCATCCACATTGCTGCAAAGGACATGATCTTGGTTTTTTTTTTTTGTTTTACGTTTTCTGTTTTATGACTGGATAGCATTCCATGGTGCATTTGTACCTCATTTTCTTTATCCAGTCTACCATTAATGGGCATCTAGGTGGATTCCATGTCTTTGCTATTGTGAATAGTGCTGTCACGGACATGTACATGTATGTGTCTTTATAGTAGAACAATTTATATTCCTTTGGGTACATACCCAATAATGGAATTTCCAGGTCTGATGGTAGTTCCATGTTAAGTTCTTTGAGAAATTGCCTGTTTTCCACAGTGGCTGAAGTGATTTACATTCCCACAGCTGTGAATAAGTGTTCCCTTTTCTCCACAGCCTTGCCAGCATCTGTTATTTGACTTTTTGACAATATTATAGCCGTTCTGACTGGTGTGAGATGGTATCTGCATTTCATTGTGCTTTTGATTTGCATTTCTCTAACAATTAGTGATGTTGAGCATTTTTTTATATGCTTATTGGCCATGTTGGTCTTCTTTTGAAAAATGTCTGTTCATGTCCTTTGCCCATTTTTAATGGGGCTGTTTGTTTTTTGCTTGTTAATTAGCTTAAGTACCTTACAGATTCTGCATATTAGACTTTTGTCAAATGCATATTGGCAAATAATCTCTTGGATTTAATAGGTTGTCTGTTTACTTTGTTGATTGTTTCTTTTGCTGTGCAGATGCTCCTTTGTTGAATTAAGTCCCATTTGTCAGTTTTTCTTCTTGTTACAATTGCTTTTGCCATTTTCATCATGAAATTTTGACAGGGTCTACATTTAGAATTGCATTTCCTAGATTTTTTTCAAGCTTTTATATAGTTTTAGGTTTTACATTAAGACTTTAATCCATCTTGAGTTGATATTTGTTTATGGTGTAAGGAAGGCATCCAGTTTCAGTCTTCTGCATATGGTTAGCCAGTTATCCTAGCACCATTTATTGAATAGGGAGTCCTTTCTCCATTGCTTGTCTTTGTTGACTTTGTTGCAGACCAGATGGTTGTAGGTGTGAGGCTTTATTTCTGGGTTCTCTATTCTGTTCCATTGGTCTATGTGTCTATTTTTGTTCCAGTACCATGCTGTTTTGGTTACTGTAGCTTTGCAGTATACTTTGAAGTTGGGTAATGTTATGGTGACTTCAGCTTTGTACTTTTTGCTCAGGATTGCTTTGGCTATTCAGCTCCTTTTTTGGTGGACATCAGAACTTACAGAATGAGTGTCAGCAACTTGGAATGATAGTAGTAGAACATTCTTTAACCATTACTCTAAACTAAATGGTTATGAGAAAAAGGTCAAGGGGGGATGTATCAGAATTGTTTAACCGCATTCTTTGAGTGGGTCTCAAAAAGCGGTTCTACACAATTGCAAAGTCAGTTTAAAAGCACAGCACTGAAGACTTTAGTTCTTTTAGCATTTTTTCCTTTGAACTTCTACACCAACAATAATTTTGATGGCACAGAAGATGTTATAGAGTGGTGAAAAAATGGACATCAAAAGACTTTGAGTCAAAAAGTGCTTCAGAAGAATTGGAGCCTGAAAATGAAGATAGTTTAGCAGGACTTTAACCATTTATTTTGTTTAAACTATTCATTTTATAGAGACATATAATAACTAAAAATAGTTACATATAATTAAGTTTAAGAGAGCTCTTTAAATCCATTTTTGAAATGATAAGAACATATTTTCTCATAGTTTATCTGGCAGTGTTTTTCTTCCTTATTGCTACATAAAATAATAATACATTTTACAATCAATAATGGCTCTGATTTGATAAAATATTATAGATGCGGAAATTGAAACTGAGAGATTAGGTGACTTCCCAAACATATTTAACTTTTTGAAAAATATGCATACATGATATAATATCCTGTATATATATATTTAAATTAAATCTAGTTTTTATGTCTGTATATAGATACATACAAGTACATTAATTTTAACTCTTGAATAGTATTACAGCCTATGAACATCCCACAGTTTATCAAATCCCCTATTGATGGTATTAACTATTCTGCAGTATGCTTCTGTATTAGTTAAGGTAACATTATCTACTCTGATAACAAACCCTCTCAAACATTTTGTAGCTCAAATATGAAAGAACTTCAGTTGTCATAAAGACCAAAATGCATGTTCTTGATTGATGAGAGGCTCTCCTCCAAGTTCAAGGACCCAGGTCCTTCCACCTTATGGCTCCACCATCTACATCATGTGACTTCCAAAGCCTTTGTGCTTCTTGGCTTCAAATTGATGGAGAGGAAAAAGCAATGGGATTATGTGCAGGTGGTTTTGTGGCGGCAGGCCTGTATGTGCTGCATATTATTTCCACTTGCCTATCATTTGCTGGAATTCAGTCGTAGGGCAACATGAAATGGTAAGGAGTTGAGAAAATTTAATCTAACTTTATGCCCAGGAAAAGGAGGAAATAGGTTTGGTAAAGTGCTAGTCAGTCTCTGCCATAATATCCTTCTACATGTTTTTATGTGCCCAAGTATGAAAGTATATCTAGGACATGTAACAACTGTGGAAATGTTGGATTTTAGTGAATCAATCTTAAACTTGATTAGACATTAGTCACTGTATAAGTGTATTGCTATTCCCACATCCTTATAAACTCTTGAAGTTATCAGATTTTTAATTTTTTAAAATTCTTCTGATTAATCTTTTAAAGCTAACCTTATGGTTGTAAAGTAAAATCTGTAGCCTCAGTTTGCATTTCATTGATTGTAATATCAAGGATATTTTTATGACTTTTGTGCACTCAAATGGCTTTTCCTATAAACTCTATCTGTCGCTCACTTCTATAGAGGGTTTTTTTTTCTTATTGAATAGTATGAGTTCTTTATATATTCTGGATACTAATCTCATAATCTGCATTACAAACATATTCTCTTAGTTTTTGCTTGTTTTGTGTATTCATTTTGTTTTGGATGTTTCTTGATAAACAGAAGTTAATTTTAATGTACTTAAACTTACCATTTCCTTTATCTTTTGTGCTTTTGTACCTTTTCAAAAATTTTTTCACCCAGTATTCTCAACATATTCACCTACATGTTCTTCTGAATATTTTCAAAATCTACTTTATACATATAACTTTTAAATCAATATATAATCTATTTTTAGTTAAGTATAAGAGAATTATGTAATTTTCTTCCACATGTATAGTTGAATTGTTCCAGCATCATTTACTGAATTATCTTTTCTTTCTCAACTCATTTGTAATTATATTTATATAACATATGATTTCCCATACATGTAAGAGTTTGGTTTTGAATTCTGTCCTATAGGTCTATTTGTTTATCCTTCAATACTCTTATGTTTTAATTGCCATAGCATTTTAGTAATTCATACCTTGCAAGTCTCATCCTGTTAATCTTTTTCAACATTGTCTTGGTTATTCTTCACCTACTCTTGACCTACTTTGCTTTTAGAATGAGATTTCTGGATTCCATTAAAACATTTGTTGTGATTTTGATTGAAATCACATTTATTTTATGGATTTATTTAGAGATAGAATTAATATCTTTATGTAACTGCATACTCTTATCAAGGAGTGTGGTTTATTTTTCTATTTATTTAGGGCTGCTTCTTTAACAAAGCTTAAAATTTTTCATCATCAAATCCTGTATAAATATTTGTTAGAATTATTCCTAGTTACCATGTAATTTTATTTTTCATGAGATCATCAAAGATTAGGATTACATATTTCTGATGCATATGGAAATATTTTTTAATTTTACATGTTGATCTTAAATTTTATAGCCTTTTTGAACTCCTAGTGCTAATAGTGTGTATGCTCCACCAGCATTAAACTACTTAAAAGCTGGGAACTTGTCTCTTGTTTACTACTGTATATCCAGAGACTAGATAGTATAGTTCCTGACTATATTGGGATTAAGTACTCAGTAAATATTTAATGAATATGAGTAAATGACTAGGACTGACGCTTTATCTTTTTAGTCCTTTTTTTCTTTAGTTTAATTGCTAAAACATTATTTATATTTTCATATTTTCATTGTTATTCTTATTTTTAACAAATATACTAAGTATTTTAATAACAGAATCCGTAATTATTCAGTAAATTTTCTTTATGAAGATAAAAAGTACATTAACTTGCTTCGAGGAACCACAAAGCCTATTCCAATTGTCCATTCATTTTTATCGTAATTTTGCTTCATCTTTAAATATTAAATGTTAGTTACTATTAATTCCAATTGTTAATTACAACTTACCAATTTTAATTGCATCTTTGCTCCTAATTAATTTTTATCACTATTTTAATCTAGATTTAATTGTCTTCTCTCATATTTATTCTTCTTTCTTTCTGTTCCTCCTTTGTCTTTATCTTGTCTTTTTACTTTTTTTCTCTTTCTTCATCACACATGTAAACTACTCTTTTAGGTAACACAGACTGGGAACCTATGATGTAGTCTTAGTATTTTTCATGGAATCATGGCTGATGTGTACTTTTATGGTCATTTAAAACACAACAATGAAATAATAATGTAAATATTTTTGTCTTGCTCTTCTCCCTCTACAATCCCTTGTGGAAATTTCTCCAAATCAGCTAGTACAGTACTAATGAGTTCTCTCTGATGGCTACATAATCATTCCTGGCGTGAATACAGCATATTTTACTAAATTATTGTAATGTTGATATAAAATTATTTCAAAATGTTTAACCTCTAAAAATGATGCTGAATTAAACATTATTGTAGGTATGTATTAAGATTCCTCTTTCTCACAATTGAAATGGCATTTCTGGATCCTATGGTAGCCAAATTGAAAATTTTAATAGAGTTATACAGATTACTCTTTAAATAAGCTTTTACACCTCCAATTTCTACTGCTAGATATGACAGTTATTTTCCCTCCTCTTGTCCTTATTGTGCCAGCAATAGGTGTCATTGCTCTGTTGAATTTGGCAGTCAGGCAGAGCACAGTGGCTCATGCCTGTAATCCCAGGACTTTGGGAGGCTGAAGTGGGTGGATCACTTGATGTCAGGAGTTCAAGACCAGCCTTGCCAACATGGTGAAACCCCATCTCTACTAAAAATACCAAAAAAAAAAAAAAAATTAGCTGGGCATGGTGGTGCATACCTGTAATTCCAGCTACTTGGGAGGCTGAGACAGGAGAATCTCTTGAACCTGGGAGACAGAGGTGGCAGTGAGCAAAGATGGCGCCACCACACACTCCAGCCTGGGTGACAGAGTGAGACTCCAGCTCAAAAAAAAAGAAAAAAGAATTTGGCATTCAGATGCATGTAAAATGTTATGCTTTGCATTTCCCTGAGTATCTTGTAATATATTTTTGACTATTTGTAATATTAACTTATAACATTAACTTATAATATTGTCAAATTGTCTTTTAGATAGTGTCATTTTAAAATTTTTGTAGTATAGATATTACCCTTTCCCTATCATCCAAATCACAAGTTTTTTTCTAAAAGTAACATGATTCTTTTGACTTTAGTTACGGTGTCTTTTTCCAGATATATTTTAAATTTTAATATACTGTCTACTTTTTTATTAAAAAAAGACAAAATTATGGGTTATCTTACATCCTCCAGAGTGGCTACAATAAAAAAATAGAAACTAACAAATGTTGTTAATGATGAGAAGAAATAGGAACTTTTGTACAGCCATTGTGGAAAACAGTTTGGTGGTTCCTTACAAGGTTAAAAATAGAATTACCATATTACCCAGGGTTCTACTCTTATATATATAGCTAAAGGATTGAAAATAAGCAATTATGCCAGTGTTCATAGTAGCATTATTCACAAAGCCAATAAAACAACAGAGGTTTCTATCAACATGTAAATGGATAAAGAAAATGTGGCAAATATATAAAATGGAATATTAATCAGTCATAAAAAGGAATGAAGTTCTGATACATGCTGCAGCATGCATGAATCATTAAATAAGCCAGACACAAAGGACTAGTATTACAGTATATGATTCCACTAATATGAAATATTTCAGAATAGGCAAACTCATAGAGACATAAGGTAGATTAGAGATTAGTGCTGGCTGAGGAGAATGGAAAGGTATTGTTTAATAGATAAAGAGTTTCTGTCTGGGATGATAAGAATGTTTTGGAAATAATGGTGACGGTTGTGAGTATAATCAATGCCATGGAATTGTATATTTTAAAATGGTTAAAATGGCAAATTCTATGTTATATACATTTTACCACAATGAAAAGCTTCAAAAAATTACATGTGTTGTTTCCAAGATTTTTTAATAAAATATTTCTTTTTTATATTCAAGTGTTTAATATGACTGGGCTTTTTTAAAAACATGCTTTAAGACAGGTTTCAATTGCACCTGTTTCCCCATATGAATACAAATTCTGGCCTCATTTGTGAAACAATCCTTCATTTTCCACTGAATAGAAGAACTGTTTCTTATGTCCAGTCTCTGAAGTCGGTAAAATATTTTCAAATGAAGATTGGGTCTAAAGGCAGAGATTATATTAAAGGCATTAGCATTAAGAATATCCCATTGATATGGTTTGGCTCTGTGTCCCCACCCAAATCTCATCTTGTAGCTCCCATAATTCCCATGCGTTGTGGGAGAGACCTGGAGAGAGATAATTGAATCTTGGAGGCAGGTCTTTCCCATGCTGTTCTCATGATAGTGAATAAGTCTCATGAGAACTGATGGTTTCAAAAACAGAAGTTTCCCTACACAAGCTCTCTCTTTTTGCCTGCTGCCATCTATGTAAGACGTGTTGCTCCTCCTTGCCTTCTGCCATGATCGTGAGGCTTCCTCATTCATTGGAACTGTAAGTCCATTAAACCTCTTTCTTTTGTAAATTGCCCAGTCTCAAGTATGTCTTTATCAGCAGAATGAAAGTGGACTAATACAGTGAATTGGTACCAGTAGAGTGGGGTGCTGCTGAAAAGATACCTGAAAATGTGGAAGCAACTTTGGAACTGGGTAACAGGCAGAGATTGAAACAGTTTGGAGGGCTCAGAAGAAGATAGAAAAATATGGGAAAGTTTGGAACTTCCTAGAGACTTGTTGAATGGCTTTGACCAAAATGCTGATGATAATATGGACAATGAAATCCAGGCTGAGTTGGTCTCAGATGGAGATGAAGAACTTGTTGGGAACTGGAGCAAAGGTGACTCTTGTTATGTTTTAGCAAAGAGACAGGCGGCATTTTGCCCCTGCCTTAGAGATTTATGGAGCTTTGATCTTGAGAGAGATGATTTAGGGTATCTGGTGGAAGACATTTCCAAGCAGCAAAGCATTCAAGAGATGATTTGGGTGCTGTTAAAGGCATTCTGTTTTGAAAGGGAAGCAGCATACAAGTTTGGAAAATTTGCAGCCTGACAATGTGATAAAAAAGAAAATTCCATTTTCTGAGGAGAAATTCAAGCCAGCTATAGAAATTTGCATAAGTAAAAAGGAGCCAAATGTTAATCCCTGAGACAATGGGGAAAATGTCCCCAGGGCATATCATAGGCCTTCATGGCAGCCCCTCCCCTCACAGGCCCAGAGGCCTAGGAGAAAAACGTGGTTTTGTGGGCTGGGCCCGTGGTCCCTCTGCTGTGTGCAGTCTAGGGACTTGGTGCCCTGTGTTGCAGCCACTCCAGCCATGGCTAAAAGGGGCCAATGTAGAGCTTGGGCTGTGGCTTCAGAGGGTGCAAGCCCCAAGCCTTGACAGCTTCCACATAGCGTTGAGCCTGTGAGTGCACAGAAGTCAAGAATCAGGGTTTGGGAACCTCTGCCTAGGTTTCAGCGGGTGTACGGAAATGCCTAGATGCCTAGGCAGAAGTTTGCTGCAGAGGCCAGGCCCTCATGGAGAACCTCTGCTAGGGTAGTGCAGAAGGAACATAGGGCATGGGGGTCGAAGCCCCCACACAGTGTCCCTACTGGGGCACCACCTAGTGGAGCTGTGAGAAGAGGGCCACCATCCTCCAGACCCATCCTACCAGAATGGTAGATCCACCAACAGCTTGCTCCATGTGCCTGGAAAAGCTCAGACACTCAATGCCAGCCTGTGAAAGTAGCCAGGAGAGAGACTGTACCCTGCAAAGCCAAAGGGGTGGAGATGCCCAAGACCATGTGAACCCACCTCTTGCATCAGTGTGACCTAGATGTGACACATGGAGTCAAAGGAAATCATTTTGGAGCTTTATGATTTGACTGCCCTGCTGCATTTTGGACTTGCATGGGGCCTGTAGCCCCTTTGTTTTGGCCAATTTCTCCCATTTGCAATGGCTGTATTTGCCCAATGCCTGTACTCCCATTGTATCTAGGAACTAACTTGCTTTTGATTTAACAGGCTCATAGGTGAAAGGGACTTGCCTTGTCTCAGATGTGACTTGGTACAGTGAACTTTTGAGTTAATGCTGACGTGAGTTGAATTTGGGGGACTGTATGGAAGGCATGATTGGTTTTGAAATGCGAAGACATGAGATTTAGGAGAGGCCAAGGGCAGAATGATATGGTTTGACTCTGTGTCCCCACCCACATCTCATCTTGTAGCTTCTGTAATTCCCACTGTTGTGGGAGGGATCTGGAGGACGATAATTGAATCATGGAGGTAGGTCTTTCCTGTGCTGTTCCCACAATACTGAGTAAGTCTCATGAGATCTGATGGTTTTAAAAACAGGAGTTTCCCTGCACAAGCTCTCTCTTTTTGCCTGCTGCCTTTCATGTAAGATGTGACTTGCTCCTCCTTGCCTTCTGCCATGATCATGAGGCTTCCCCAGCCGCATAGAACTGTAAGTCCATTAAACCTCTTGCTTTTGTAAATTGCCCCGTCTTGAGTATGTCTTTATCAGCAGTATGAAAACAGACCAATACACCCATGGTCACAGGTCAAACCAAGGAAGTAGAGTCAAAACCTTTGTTAAGATCTCTGAAATAATTAGGCTGACATGTAATATATCTTTTCAGTCGGACAAGATTGTTTCTAGGAAGTGTAAACTTGTAGTCCCACAGAAATCTGATAGGCCCAAAGTATTTGTAATTAAATCTAGAGAGAAAGGCATGTCTAAAAAGGGAATGATAAATGTGGTTTTTGACAAATAAAGTTGATGTGTATCAAATATATAGATGATCCATAAATTTTTGAAGAAAGAACCAAGCTGGGCTAAAAGAAATTGAAACTGTTGATGTGAAAATTCTTTAAATTTCTATATGTTGGAAGCAGGCTGAAAAAACTGTTCAGTCATCAAAAAAGGGCATGTTTTTCAAAGCCTTAGTCAGAAGTAGTCAATTAGGGTGATAAACAGGGAAGAACGTCATAGAAGATTGAATTAAGGTCTGTGGCTAACTTAGGACTGGGAATATACTCTCATGGATCAGAAACAGGGCCTAATCAATACATATTTCCTATCACAGAGTAGGATGACTTGGCAGCATTTGATCAGCAGGATTTTCAGACTTGCTTATTGGAGCAATGACTGCTATACAATTATAGAATCACCCAAGACCAGCAGAACTGCCTCAGTCAACCCACAGCTTCATAAGAATAAATATTTGTTTTGAGGGAGAAGTTGGCAAACTTTTTTTTTAAAGGGAGCAATAATAAATATTTTGGGCTTTGTGGGCCACGTGATCTGCTTGCAACTATTCAGCTCTGCTGTTGCAGTGCAAAAACAGCCATAGACATGCATACATGAATGAGTATGGCTGTGTTCCAAAAAAACAATTTCTGGACATTAAACTTTTAATTTCATATAATTTTTCATATATAAAAGATATTATATTGATTGACATAGTTTGGCTATTTGTCTCTGACCAAATCTTGTTTTGAACTGTATTCCCTAATGCTGGAGGTGGGGCCTGATAGGAGGTGTTTTGTTCGTGGGGGTGGATCCCCTCATGGCTTGGCGCTGTTTGAGCAATAGTGAGATCTCGTGAAATCTGGTGATTTAAAAGTGTGTGGCACCTCTCTCCTCTCTCTCTTTTCCCCCATTTATTTCTCTCTCTTCTCTCTCTCTCTCCCTCCCTCTTCTTTCTCTCTCTTCTCTCTCTCTCTCTTTTTCTCTCTCACTCCTGTTCTCACCTTGTGATGTGCCTGTTCCTCCTTTGCTTTCCACCATGACTGGAAGTTTCCTGAGCCAATTAAATCTCTTTTCTCGCATCACAGTAGCTCATGTCTGTAATCCCAGCACTTTGGGAGGCCAAGGTGGGAAAATCACTTGAGGCCAGGAGTTTGAGACCAGCCTGGCCAACATGGTGAAACCCTGTCTCTCCAAAAACACAAAAATTTGCCAGGTGTGGTGGACATGCCTGTAGTCCCAGATACTTGGGAGGCTGAGGCAGGAGAATCACTTGAACCTGGGAGGCACAGGTCGCAATGAGCTGAGATCATGCCACTGCACTCCAGCCTGGACAAAAGGGTGAGACTCTGTCTCAAAAAAAAGAGAACATAAATCTCTTTTCTTATAAATTACCCAGTCTTAGATATTTCTTTATAGTAATGCAAGAATGGCCTAATACATTTGTTTTTTTCAACTATTGAAAAATATAAATATCATTCTTAGCCCACAGTGTAAATATATAGTCAGGTTGGATTTGGCCTCTGGGCCAGTAGTATCCTGTTTTAAGTTACTGAGTTTTGTGGTCTTCCCTTAAGTTTTCTTCAGTATTACAAGATGGAGATTCTATAGCTCATTACAATAATATTCCTTAAAATCCTTTTTAGAGTCCTCTGTTTTGCCAAAGTTTCATTCTTATGGTAGCTATTCAAACTTCATCTTTCTTTCTTTCTCTCAATCTGCCAGATCCTAGACCTTTTATTCCTATCAATGTACCTGTAAGTTTTCTTATGTAACATGATTTGTTCTCTTAACATTTTTTGCATTTAATTTTATCTCTGATAAACAAAAATAAAATACCTTCCTTGGGACCTACCCTCTTAGAAGGCCAGAAACACAGGGAAATATACCTATTTATTATTTACCCAGGTACACATAATATAGAAATAATATTACACTTGATGCAATAAGAAAATTTTTTAAAAATGTTGTGTAATAAATCTAAACTTCTTTTTTAAAAAAAGTATTATTTCATACCAATAAGAATAAAAAGAAGGCTGATCTGAGTCATGCCCATGAGGGAGGCAAGAAGAAATGTTCACTAACTGATAGATCACAGTTAAATGCAACCATAAACCCAGCAATTTTTAAATTGTGATTCAGCACTGCAAGTATTTTCAACTCCATTTCAGCAGATACTGACATTTAAGTACTACAGCAAGGCACTATTAGGTTACACACGTCTGCACTTGTTCAGATAAACATACTCACTAAACTCCCTAATTCCCTTTAGAAGGATAAGGAAGCCCATTAACCGGATCTCATCACTGACCAGTATGAAATTGGTTATCGTTTGTCAAGGACAGTTTATAACATATCCCTTCATACTTTGAGCTATTTGAAGTGCTTGTGGAATTTCAGACTGTGGAATGTATTTTCTAGTCTAAAATCATAATAAAATGAAGAAGGAGGAAAACAGGCTTTCTTTTCATTATTTTCTTTTTCTCCTGACTTCTCTCATATTAATCTAAAATTATTTTTACAGAATATTTTGTAGGACAAAGATCTGGATCAGAACATCAATTCCACTTTGATGACTTTTGACCAAAACTTCAGAGTGAGAGAGAAAAGAGGACAGCAGAAGGAGAAATGAGGAGAGGGGATATAGGAGATTAGGCCTGAGAGAGAGCAAGACAGGTGAGGGGAGGGAAGAAAACAAAGAAGGGAAACTGAGAAGAGAGACATAAGGAGCAAGGAGAGAGAATAGAATTTACATTAGAGAGAAAGAGTTAATTCTCATGAAATCTAGATAGAGAGGAAAGAAGCTGTTTCAGTTCCTGCCTAGTAGGAAAGACTTAATTAAAAAATTTAAAACTGCTGAAAATGCCATTTTATTATTGGCATAGTAGCTGTTTGAATGTTAACAGCACTTTTGAAACACAGCCATTTTGTCCCTAGTTCAGAAAACTCTCGGAAAGGGACATGTTTTTGAGAGTTCAAGCAGAAAAATACCGCAAAGAATGGGGCCTAAAATTTTGAAGGCAGGGCTAGCATAATGATTTTATCTTACCCCTCAGCTTTCACCAATTGGTCTACTTAGAGTGCTGTGAAGAGTAAAAGTCCAATGTCACGTCTGGTTGTGGTGGACAGAGAAGTGCCACCCAAATAACTCTTCAAGGAAGGATT
The DNA here is from genome assembly GCF_028885625.2 of Pongo pygmaeus. Lineage (NCBI taxonomy): Eukaryota > Metazoa > Chordata > Mammalia > Primates > Hominidae > Pongo > Pongo pygmaeus. The sequence goes on along the minus strand of NC_072373.2, from coordinate 158,985,330 downwards.
TATTGCCCCAGCTCTGGGAGAGCAGTCAACAGACAGCCTCCAGCATTCAACTCCTTCCGGATCTGCCTCAGCTGCAGATAATCATTTCAACCAAGGTCCTGACCTTCCCAAGGTAGCCCACTCCAGTGATTAATCATGGTGAGAATGTGAAGATCCAGCCAGTTTGGGTCAGTAGCAGGTCAGCTTTGATGGGCGTATGCTCCAGAGCTCACTGGAGAGTTGCATGAGGGTTTGTCAGGCTTACCACACAGCCTCGCAATTCCATTTCTTCCTCTGCCTGATCCTGTTTTCCCTCTATCTGCCACAGTGTTGATCCCTAATCGATACCCTGTACTTGCACTCTTGTCTAAGTGTCTGCTTTCAGTGAACCCAAACTGCAACACAGTTAAAACAAGTGTTGTAATTGATTTGCAATATCTGCCACGGGCAGGGATGAGCATGCTTTTTCCCAGGTCTGTACCATTTCTATTAAGGAAAAAATTGCTTCCTTCAACTCTCAAACCACAATGGCAGAACAATTAGTTATTTTCCTGGTCTAAGAGTTAATATCAAAAGGAATATTGGGATCCTATGGAGAAAACACCAGAAAGTTTCAATTTTATTCATCAAGCATTGATATTAGCTCCACACCAGGTGGAATGTGATAGTGTATGCAATTAAAATATAATTTAAAAGATACTACCTAGAACTCCGCAATAGGACTGTGGAAGTCTAGAAAACAGAGATCAACTTTGATAAGAGAGGTTGGGAAAGAAGAACATGGAAGGGTTCTTCAGGTATAGAGAGTGGAACGTACAGAAGCGTTGAGTCCAGGAAACATGGAGTGCTTGGGGGACTGGCAGGTATTTTAGCATGATGAAGTGTAGGATGAGCAAAGCTTGCAGAGGGGATCAGGTGGAGAGGCAGAATGTGAGACTACAACATCTGGTGACTGCCAGTTGGGAAAGTATTTTTTGCCTTGCTCAGGAATTTGGACTTTATCCAGTAGCAGTGGGCGCTTTTGGAAGGGGAAGCTGACATTCTATGTGTATGTTAATGTTTTGGACAGATGTTAGGCTTTCCTTGTTTTGGATTTTGCTATAGTTCTCATTTGGATTAGTTTACACGTCTGTGGGCCCTTCACTCCCTAAAGAGGGTGAGTGTTTCAGGTGTTCATCGTTTGGGAAAGGCAAGCCTCAGAACAACCGGAGAAGGAATTCCTCTTTCTCTCTTGGCCTCTTGTGGTCTGGGACCGGAATTGTAATGAGGCTCAATATGCAGTAGCTTTAACTGCAGAGTCCTGGGATATTAGGCAAGGCAGGCAGAGGGCTTCTCACATGTTGAAACAGGCCAAGGGATAGGAGAGGGAACCCACAAATCAAAATATAACCTGTGAATCAGAATTCTAAATCAATTTCCTTTTTGCTGTCCCTCAGCTTTTGGGAAATCATGTGTGTGTTGGGGCTGGACTGGAGGTATCTCCTTGGTGTGCCAGCAAGTGGAATTAAAAAACACCCTTATTGGAAGTCCCCCAACTGCTCTGGGCAGTTTCCTTAAGTGTGATAGGATGCTCAGGGACACAAACAGATGTCCAGCCACATGTCCTGATTTGTGTAAGTCTCAGGAGCCCTGTAAGAAAGTCTATAAACTCATCCACAATTAGGGTTTCTTGCAGATACAGCTGATAGACCCAGTGAGGGGGTCGGAGTTCATGGCAGTGGGAGGGACAGGGGATGGTTAATGGACTGGGGGAGGAGTAGGCTCTTAGGAAGTATAAATGCAGGAAGAATCAACAGGATCCTTCGCACAAACAACTCATAAGTGTAAACTGAGAGGAAGACTCCGGCAGCAGTGCCAAATGTGGCAGAGGAGCAGGAGTTTTAGTACTACAAGTTGTACTTGAAACTCTTCTCACAGCAGTGCTGCCTAGGGGCACATGTGCTCTCTGGGAAGGAGAGAGCTAGGGGGTAAGACTGATAGAATCATTGCTCAAGTAATTCTTCCACAAAACCTCATCAAAAAGATTTGCGCTGGAGAAGAGGTAGAGACCATCCCTAGCTAGAGAGACAGGTGTGGTCCAGAGACTGGGAGGCAGCAGATAATGGAACTTCACTGGTCTTATCAGAGAGATAAGTCTAATCTATGACAAGAATGTGACAATGAAAACTAAGGGAAATATAGGTGGTAACATGAATAGGACATTGTGGTATTAAATATGGGAGTGGTGAGAGAAATAGAGGATCTAACAATGCTACTGTGACAGCTTAGACAATAATATGACAATTTACTGAAGGATGCAGGAAAAAGAACCAGAATGAAGAAAAATAGAGAAAAGAAAGGGTTTTATTTGGAGACAGTTTTCACATGTTGGAGCATGTTGCTTGATTGTCTGGTACAGTATTTGGGTGAGAAAAACATCAAACAGTTGGGTAGCATGGATCTGGAACTTTTTAGAGAAGTGGCAGATGAAGTACTAATATTGGAGATGGTTAAGAATAGAAGCCTGGAAATATTATATTTAAGGAACGATCAAAAGCCGTGGAATAAAGAGGATGCAGACTATGCAAGGCAAAGAAATATATAGAAAAAATAAGTATTTTGTGGAAGTTAGGGGAATTACTCTATCCCAGATATATGCCACATTGAAAAGAGGAAATAGTAAAAGTGAGGTTACCGCTGACTGAAATCAGGTGGTCAGCAACATCAAAAGAAGATGAGGCCTTTCAAACTATTGATCTGTGGTTATATGGTTGGGAAAAATCCCTCAGAGCACCAGCAATATCACAGGTGAAGATACTATCCTATAGCCCTGTGTCCTAATGTAATGTACCCTCAAGAAAAGATGGGAAGGGTCTGCTCTCAGGGGTATGGACCAGAGAGAAAGTCCAACCCTAAGACGTAAATGTGATTATTAACAAAAGGAAGGAGTCAAATTAGAACAATCCAGTTACTTACCCTGTTGTCTTTCCTTGATCGTTCTCTACATGTGGCTCACAACTACGTCCAAGGTAGATGCACCAGAATCTTGAAGGAGTAGGTGTTCAGTGACAAAACGTTTCCCAGGAAATTTGAGCATCTATCTCCACGGTTGAGAAACTTTGCTTTAGACCTGCAATTTCATCATTTCTAAAGTTTCAGGTTTAAGGAATTTTACAGCAGTTGGTGAACCCAAGCAGCCATTTAGGGAAGACTGTAGTGCATAGGCAGGAACTACCTATAAATAGTCATTGCTTTTCCAGGATTATTCCTTTGATTCAGATGTTTTCTTAGTTGAAGAGAAAAATCAGCTACCTCACCTTTGTCATCCTTTCCAAGGCTTGCCTTGGATGTGCCATGATTTGGAGAAATTTTTGGAAGTCTTAGACCATGCTTGTGCTCCCTCCACCCCACCCCATGCCCTGTTCTATTCCATTCCTTTTTTTCTGGCCGTGCTCCAGGAACTCCAGCTACTCCACAAAATGTCATAACTGGGTGTGATGTAGCACTGAAGAATCACATTATGCCTGTCTCCAAAGAACGGTGAAATTTCATCTTCCTCACAATTAAGGAAATAAACAAATGCCATATTTTTCTCATTTTATTATGCACATATTAAGAAAGGAAAAGGAACTCTCTAAAAAACATTGAGATATTTGTTGTTTCTAATGTGGAAAACTGAAGTAAAGTAAAGCTATAAAAGCCTCGGAATAACTTTCACTTTTCTTGCAACTGATGTTTAACTGAGGTCTCATTCACAAATTGCATAAAAGCAGAATTTATTAATATTTTCTTCATTTTTAAAAAAGTAGGGTTTTGTTTTCAAGCACAAACAAGACATCTAAATCTATTAATAATTAAAAATCTAAATGTTGTCATTATCAGAAACTAAGCAAAACTGAAACTCCTTTATAAAACATGCTACTTAAAGATGCAAGAGAGCTGCCTGATAAAAATCAATCAAAATAAGTCCAGAAGTGTTTTTTCTTCTTAAGAAAAAAAAATGATGTAATTGGTAATTACAAAGCCAGAATAGAACATAATAGCTACTCTTTAAACAGTTGATTAAGGTTCAATGAGTTTCTCTATAGTGTTCTGAAAAAAGGTGACTATTTAGTAAGCAAAGGAGAAGACCTTCTGAGATAAGCAAATAGAATTAGGTAAAGACATTTTCTAATTTATATCCAGGAGGGAAAAAAATCTCATCCTCTCGGCCACTCACTTTACAAATCAGTTTCATTAAAAAATTAAAATAAATTCAGTATTTGCAAAGATTTAATGGTTGAGATCAGTGCTTTCTTTCCCAAAGATCACATATGTTTTGTTTTCAAATCATTAATTGAAGGCACAATAAAATGAATTCTTGAAAATTCTTTGATATAATTTGCATGCTATTTTAACCCAACACTAAGTAAAATTTGCTTTTTTGGTATTTCTTTTAATTCATTCATTTATTCTACAAATATTTACTGAATATGCACAGCGTTCTAGGCACTATGGTCAGAATTCTTTTAAAAAACACAATTTAATTTTGCTTTATACAAAAGGGTTAAGAGTGAAGACATTTTTCCTCCCATAATCATGGAAAGATATAACTTCTTATCTTTTTTATGCTGAATTTTTTTGGCATAAACATATTTTCACTTGTGACAAAAGAAAATAAGTTTAATTCTCACCACTGACAAAAAAATATAAAGACAGCTTTTTAAGTTCTTGTCTTACATTTGATTATCACTTGCTTTGCCTTGCAGGGTGCTCAGCACTAAAAGGGAATATATTTATTTTCATTTCTTCCCACTTTTCCTTACACTATTCCTACTGCTCTCCTTTCTAGGATCTTTGCTAAGAATGCTTACCGGGCTTAATACAAGCAAACAACCATATTGGCAAACATAGAGCTAAGGTCTACTTAAATATGTTAATTTCTCTAGTTTATTTATTGGAAATCCACAATATCAATGGCAGAGATCACCCCAATTGTGATCTTCCTGGGCTGCTGAAGAAGTCTTATTTTAGTTTTGCTTAACTGAGAGAAAACTAAATTTAAACAATTATATTTAGATGCCAAACCTACCAACTAAACCAACAAACCAACCACTATATAGTTTGAATGTGTTCCCCAAATTTCATGTGTTAAAAACTTAGTCCCCAATTTCATATGTTGATTGGAGGTAGACTCTTTGGGGGTTAATTAGGATTAAATGAGGTCATAAGGTTAGGGCCTCTATAATGGAACCAGTGGCTTTATAAGAAAAGAAAGAGGGACCTGAGCTGATACACATGCTCTTGCCCTCTTATATGTGACGTCTTCCACCATGTTATCAGGTAGGAAGGAGGCCCTCACCAGATGCTGGCACCATGCTCTTGGACTTCCCAGCCTTCAAAACTATAAGAAATAGGCCAGACGCAGTTGCTCACGCATGTAATCTTGGCACTTTGAGGGGCTGAAGCAGGAGGATCACTTGAGCCCAGGAGTTCAAGACCAGCCTAGGAAACATAGTGAGACCTGGACTCTACAAAAAAATTAAAAAATTAGCCAGGAATGGTGGCCACTCTCCTGTAGTCCCAGCTACTCAGGAGGCTGATGTGGGAGGATCACTTGAGACTGGAAGATCGAGGCTGCAGTGAGCTGTGATCCAATGCACTCCCGCCTGGGCTACAAAGCAAGATCCTGTCTCAAAAAAGAAAGAAGGAATAAAATAAATGTATTTTCTTTATACATTTTCCAGTCTGCAGTATTCTGTTATAGAAATGCAAAGTGGGCCAAGTCACCAACCAATTTAAAGGAGGCTGAAGATCCAACTGGATGGCATCATGATAGGTTGATGAGGGTGCTGAAAAGAGGGTGAGTTGAAGAAGATACCAAGTTCCTTCTTATAATCAGATTTTGCAAATCAGTCATGGAGAATGTGTTGACAGTTTTTTTTTATATGTTTGCAATTGGGTGGGGCTGAAATTTTATGTGAATAGGTGTGTGTGGATATGTACTCCCAAGAGTCTTCATATTAAACTCTGAACTTCAACTTTCTTGTATCCATTTCCCTTCCTCTCTCCCTCCTTCGATCTCTCCCTTCCTTTCTTCCTGATTCTCATTTACTGACAAGATAATATTATTCCTGTTTTATAAAGATGAAAATATTTTTGGAGGGGATATCTCCAGGAATTAGAAAGATGTTAATAAACTTGTCCTTAAAGTGGTCAAAGGAGTAAGTTTAGTGGTTAAAAGCATGAATTTGGAAGTCAGGTGGACCTAGGTTCAAGTCCCTATTCTATCACTTGGTATCTGTGTGGCCTTTAGCAATTGACTTATCCTCTCTAAATATCTGTTTCTTCCTCTGTAAAATACAGATAATAATGGTATTTACCTTGTAGGCTTGTTGTAAGAATTAAATGATACAAAGCATCACTGAGCTTGTTGTAAGAGCTAGATAAATATTTTCAAACACCTTTGAAGAGCTATGATACAAAGTACATGAGCGCTTGAAAAAGTACCTTGGAAATAGATGCCAGGCATGTGTACATGAAGTTTTTCTGCCATTTACTGTCTTCAGATGTCAGAGTACATGACGTATTCATTGTTGTAGTTCCAGTATTAAGTACTGTTTCCAAAACCATAGTAGACATTCAGTAAGTCTTTGCTCAATGAATGAGTGAATGAATAAATAAATGATCTAGAATAGCAAATAAACCTCATCTTCAGTGTCAAGTCTGATTAATTAGTGGGGTTCAGGAAGGATTATAGGGTGCATGTGTGCTAAGCTTGCACCCATCAATTTGACAGGTCTATCTAGCTAGGGCATAGGCACAGGGAGAGGCAGCGTGAATACTACATATGCATTGATTGAGGCCTCAGCCCTTAATTTAAGAAGGGAAGATACCAGAAAATTGGAATTAAGGAGATGGTATTTCCATTTGTGTCCACTTGCTTTTAATTAGAAGAGTGAAGTAATTTTCCACATTCACCTCCAAAAGACCGGTATCGGAAAAAGTTGTGTTGGTCACAATCTTAAGGTCTTTTGTGCAAACCTTGAGCACTTCTCCTCTCCTCCTATGTCTTTTAGGTGCATACAAACAGATGTTCCCAACTCTTCTCATTATTTGTAGCTCCCATTTTATTCAGATATTGAAGCATCTTGCATACAATTTGCCACTTGACAAATCTTATTCTATTAAGCTAGATTAGAATTACTAGTTGAGATTTTAAACAGTAAAAACATGCCATCATTGGAACTCTTATTCACAGTTCTTAGCATGGGTTCAGGTATTTCTATTCGGGGAATATTCCTGAAGGATAGCTATAAGTTGAGAACTATTAGAAAAAATACTTTTCTTTGAATTCATTTGAATTATGGCTTCAAATATTCTTCTTTGTGAATCCTTAATTTTCTTATTTTTAAAATAAGAGTAACATTATCAAGTTATTATGAGAATCAGAGGTAATTTCAGTTCTAGACACTTCATAAGTGCTCAATAAAATGCAAATTAATATTTGTGCCACTAAAGAGACATTGTAAGAAAGATGTAATTCTAAATTTGAAGGGATTTGAGAGATTTGGAAAAATACAATGTTATTAACAAAATACACAGTCCTTTAAATCTATTAAATTCTAGTGGTTTACCCAAAATGGTCATGGAATTAGATATTTTAATTAACTTACTTCCCTGGGCTAGTCAGAAAATAAATTTTGATTTAATTCTCATTGCTGAAAAGATTCCCAAAATCTAATAATCTTTTCTGTCTTAAAAAAGTCTCCTATAGTGTACATAACAGAATCAGTTTTGACAATTGCAATATCCCAGTGTTATCATTCAGAACAAAACATTTCCATTGTGCCAAAGTGTCACCATTGTTTATTGAAGATGACTAAGGTGAAATATTCGGACACTCAGAACCTATTTGAGAGGTTGTTTTATTGCTTTCTGTTTGGGTCTTTATATCTAACATAAACCATTTTTCCATTCATATCTTGTAGTAACCTTGAAGAGTTCTTATGTGAAATAGTCTTGTGAAATAACATCTGATATCAGTCCTAGAGAACTCTCTCTTCTATTTGGACCTTTTAAGTTGTACCCCCAGCCAAAAAGTAAAATCAAATAGGACTGCTTCTTTGACAGATGTTATCACTTTAGGCTATGTTCTAGAGAGGACAGGAGTAGAGAGACTGAATCTCCTCTATTTTAAGCTGTGTGCTTTGGACACTATTGGTAGGCCATTGTTTATACTCCTTATAGTAAAATAGTCACCCTCTTTTAATAATACTTGCTTCACCACATTCTCATGAAGATGAAGTGTGCTAACATTGGTAAAACATGAAAGGGCTAGGTCCCTCACTACTTGTCTACTAATTTATCTCCAATGCCAAGAAGAGTCCTTGAGGAAATATTTGTGGCATGAATGAATAAATATTATTCTTCTTTTCCTCACCATCTGAGCCACCATAGCGCTTTTACTGTTCCTTTATAATGGTATTTGTATTAGTCCGTTCTCTCAATGCTATAAAGAACTACCTGAAACTGGCTAATTTACAAAGAAAAGAGGTTTAATTGGCTCACCAATCTGCAGGCTATACAGGAAGCATGACTGGAGAGGCCTCAGGAAACTTACAAAAGGCGAAGGGAAAGCAGGCACATCCCACATGGCTGGAGCAGGAAGAAGAGGGGGAAGAAGGAGATGCTACACACTTTTAAACAAACAGAACTCATGAGAACTCACTATCATGAGAACAGCAAGGGAAAAGTCCACCCCCAGATCCAATCACCTCCCACCAGGCCCCTCCACCAACATTGGGGATTAAAATTTGACATGAGATTTGGGCGAGAACACAAATCCAAACCACGTAAGTATTCATTATGTTCTCCACCATAAACTAGTTAGTCATGTAACTCTTGTATTATGCAATAAGCTCCCTTAGCACAGGCCTCACTAATGTCTCTCATAAATTTGTTCCTCCACAGAACACAGCATAGTAGGTGACATAAGGGCTTGATGACTGTGTTAAATGAATGAATGTTGTAAGTAAACCCAACTACATAAGTAGTGTATGTAATGAATGCTTATTATTTTTATAAATGATCTTGACTAATAATAGAAATTCTCCACTGCAAATCTTGCTGAATTTAGCAAAAAGATAATTACTGACAGTATCTTATATTTTTCTTTCAACCTTCTTGAATAGCACTGCATGTTTTTTAAATTCTAAACACATATGGTGACTGTTTTAATGATATTTAAAGTCACATAAATATGTGAGACCTATTATAATAGAATTCTTTGAGAACTGAAAGGTATTCTAAGTAGTACAGTTTTTTCTTTTTGCAGAATGCTGCCAGCATTAGCCTCAATGGGAAAGATGGTGAAACTGGGTTGATTCCTTAATTTTAGCCTCTGTTAGATGATAGTAATTCATTATTTGCTAGGTTACCTGAGGGTATACTTCATCAACGCTCATGCATTTAGAATGCTGCTGCTTATGTCTCCTGGGATCCAGGCTTTCCCAGCCTATCACTCCTCCTGAAATCTCCCCACTGCCTCCCAAAGAAGTAGTGTGTCAATATTATGTTTTTATTGATAGCCACACAATTCACGTTCCACTTCTTTCCCTAACCTTTTTTCATTATGTGATCATATCTGCTGGCTTAGGCCTTTTATTCTAGCCATTTATTTTGCCCCCAAGCATCTGGCCTTTAAAAATATAATGCATTTTACTGGCTTATTGAATAAGAGATATATGGCTTTGCTGGTAGTCAGGCATGCTGTACTTACACACTCTGAATATTACTAAAGTATTTCGGCTTCCTTAATACTCTGTTAATTCTCATAATGGCCTGCCAAATTTCCTAGTTGTTGTGCAATTATTATTCTTATACTGCATTAAAAAATAAGTTAGCCTGGATATTCGTTCTTTTTTCTTTTCCTTTTTTTTTTTTGAGACAGAGTCTTGCTCTGTCACCCAGGCTGGAGTGTAATGGTGTGATCTTGGCTCACTGCAACCTCTGCCTCCCAGGTTCAAGCGATGCTCCTGCCTCAGCTGGGATTACAGGCACATGCTACCACGCCTGGCTAATTTTTGTATTTTTAGTAGAGACAAGGTTTCGCCATGTTGGCCAGGCTGGTCTTGAACTCCTGACCTCAGGTGATCTCCCAAAGTGCTGGGATGGGTATTGGTTCTAAGGCTGAAGACTCTGATACCTTAGGAAATGCTATAATACATAACTCACACCATCAATTTTCAGATGCAAAGTTCTTTTACATAATGGTAAAGTGATAATTTTAATAAAGAAGAAAGTTTTTAAGGAGATTTGACTGTCTCATATTCTCATCCATAAACTAAAGATTAATAACTTAGAAAGCATTATTCTAAAATGTGACTTCACAACAAGACAATTATAAATTAAGAGAAAGGAGTAATTATTTTCAGCTAATCTAGAGGACATGCTTTAAGTGTGGTCAATTGAGTAAAAAACTGATATTTGATACTTATCAATATGTATCTGAAAATACTATTTTACCTGATTATTTGAGACACATTTTCAAATTATTAAAACTACAGGGAAAAGTTGCTCCACTTCAAAGGTATGAATAGAGTTCATAACTTTGATATTTTAAAAACACTCACTAGAAAGTGTTCATCCAAAACGATAGATATCTAAAAGTCAGTACCAGGCTCTATAGTTATAATATGAGGGAAATAGGCACCACTTTAAGAAATTTTAAAAAAGAACAAGAAGTCAGAGTCGGAGCACTAAAGGTGAATCAGCCATAAGTAGGATGTGATTCCCCAATTAGCTCTTTAGTGCCTTAATAACAGCGTTTTTAACACTTGTTACAATGTCTAGTAAAGGTTTTTGTGCTCATCTTCTCCCATTAAACTGTGAGCTTATCATGTGCACAAGACTTTTATTCATCATTATATCTGCAGCACCTAACCCAGTGTCTACCACAGGGTGGCTTTGTGTTAATTTATTATTATTAATAATAATTAGAATAACTAAGGTAAAATATAATAATAAAATTTAATTTAAGGATGTATTAACAGGGAAGTAAAAGCAAGAACTGAGAAATAATTAGTACACCACAGTTAGCATTTGATAGGATCTTCCAAAACTTATTTGCAGTTTCAGAGTAGAATTTGTAAGAATAATATTGAGAAACTTGATAGGCTAGAAAGAAGACAACATAACTCTTTGGAAAGAAGTGAAGCTTATATACTGATTAACTCCTCCAAAATAATAGGGAAATTCCTATGGAATTTTGCTATAGGGATTTGTAAAAGGGCAAGACCCTTAATTCCCAGGTTTCAAATGTTTGTCTACTTAGCTGTTAAGATTAATTTTTAAGTAGACTTTAAATTAATGATACTACTTTCTATATCAGTTAGAATCAAGTTAGGCTGCCAGTAATAAAGAAGCCAACCCCATTTGCCCCAAAAGTGGCTTAAACAAGGTAAACATTTATTTCTCTATTAGGTAAACATGCCCACAGTTAGTTCCATGCTTAGCCCCACTTTCAGAAGAGATCTAAGTTCATTCTAGCTTGCCTACCATCTTTAGCATATTGACTATGATTTGAAGTGGCTGGTCAAATTGGTAATAATTATATTTACATTCCAACAAGTTCAACCAATGAGGGGACCAAGAAGGGCCTCTCCTTTCCCTTAAGGAGACTTCTTGGAATTAGCACATAAAAGTCTTGCTTGTATCTCATTAGCTACGTTCTCTTTCTGTTAATGAGAAAGAAGATCAGCTATATATTGAGAGGCAACCAGCAATTTCTGTGACATGGTAAAACAAACAAACAAACAAAAAACATACACTCTTGGTTAAAAAAAAAAAGCATACAAATAGTGTAGAAGGATACAGGTACGAAGCTGAAATTTTCCTCTCACTTTAATAAACATCTGTCATTATAGTCTGCTTACAATTTTTTGAATAATCTTTTCTCCTAAGAGTTCCTCACTCTTGTTTTTATTTTGCTGAGAAAAAATGAACAAACCTGTATTTTGTAGGCTTCCCTTTGGCCAGCGCTTAAATATATGGTGGAAGCTGAATCAATTGAATGCATCTGTGTGAAGCTGTGATTCAGAACTGAGTTACATGGGGAAAGAGGTAGAGTTCAGGGCATCCATTTGCTGGAACAGATGTGGCAGAAGCTTCATGGTTCTGGAGTCAATGGCTGTGATTCAGTGCTTCCTGATTCAGTGCTTCCTGATTGTGGTGCTGTAAATACATGTAAATGTGTTTCACACGTGTTTTTGGCAGTGTGGCTCTGGAACTGACAGCTGTGGAGGCAGCTTTATGACTCAGCAGCAACTTAATTGTGGCAGAGACAGCATCTCTGTTAGTTGGCCAGTTCTGCAGTGTGTCTGGAAGTCTTTTAGGAATCTTCAGTCTAGGAGATCTATCTTCATCTTCTGCAGGGATTCCTTCAACCTAAGAAATTAAACCTACCAATAGAGTCACCGCCCCCTTGCAACCCTCCTGAATCTTTCCTCTCTACAACTCACTTCCTTTCCTGCCAAGATAATTACTCTCTTGAATTTGGTGTTTTCATTTCCATACATATACATTTTTAACCTATGTATATCTTAAATATATAGTATGTATATAATATTCTTTTATCTGGCTTTATTCATATATGAATGACATCATTCTACAAGCATTCTTCTGTAGTTTTTATCGATTTCACATTATGTTTATGAGATTTATCCATATTCATTCATGTAACTTTGGCTAATTGATTTTTCACTGTGGCATAGCATTGTATAAATTTAATATAATACATTATCTAGCTCATGTTAATGGAAAATAAGTTCCCAATATTTGCTATTATAAACAATTCTACTAAGTCACCTTTTTAAAATATATGTGTCTGTTTGGTTACACAAATAAGAGTTTATTTATGGCGTACACCTAGGGATGGTTTGCTGGGCTAGGGTATTTACACCTTCAAATTTGTTAGTTACCACAACATTTTTCTTCAAGGTGGTTGCATGAGTTTATATTCCTATGAACGGTATATCAGTGTTGCCCTTTATCCACTTTTTTTGCCAACACATGATATTGTCAGAGTTCTTAAGTTTTGCCAAACAATAGGTGTGAAAGGTATTTCATTGTGCTTTTTTTTTTTAATACTCTAAGTTTTAGGGTACATGTGTACAATGTGCAGGTTAGTTACATATGTATACATGTGCCATGCTGGTGTGCTGCACCCATTAACTCGTCATTTAGCATTAGGTATATCTCCTAATGCTATCCCTCCCCCCTCCCCCCACCCCACAACAGTCCCCAGAGTGTGATGTTCCCCTTCCTGTGTCCATGTATTCTCATTGTTCAATTCCCATCTATGAGCGAGAACATGCGGTGTTTGGTTTTTCATCCTTGCGATAGTTTACTGAGAATGCTGATTTCCAGTTTCATCCATGTCCCTACAAAGGACATGAACTCATCATTTTTTATGGCTGCATAGTATTCCATGGTGTATATGTGCCACATTTTCTTAATCCAGTCTATCATTGTTGGAAATTTGGCTTGGTTCCAAGTCTTTGCTATTGTGAATAGTGCCGCAATAAACATACGTGTGCGTGTGTCTTTATAGCAGCATGATTTATAGTCCTTTGGGTATATACCCAGTAATGGGATGGCTGGGTCAAATGGTATTTCTAGTTCTAGATCCCTGAGGAATCGCCACACTGACTTCCACAATGGTTGAACTAGTTTACAGTTCCACCAACGGTGTAAAAGTGTTCCTATTTCTCCACATCCTCTCCAGCACCTGTTGTTTCCTGACTTTTTAATGATTGCCAGTCTAACTGGTGTGAGATGGTATCTCGTTGTGGTTTTGATTTGCATTTCTCTGATGGCCAGTGATGATGAGCGTTTTTTCATGTCTTTTGGCTGCATAAATGTCTTCTTTTGAGAAGTGTCTGTTCACATCCTTTGCCCACTTTTTGATGGGGTTGTTCATTTTTCTTGTAAATTTGTTTGAGTTCATTGTAGGTTCTGGATATTAGCCCTTTGTCAGATGAGTAGGTTGTGAAAATTTTCTCCCATTTTGTAGGTTGCCTGTTCACTCTGATGGAAGTTTCTTTTGCTGTGCAGAAGCTCTTGAGTTTAATTAGATCCCATTTCTCAATTTTGGCTTTTGTTGCCATTGCTTTTGTTGTTTTAGACATGAAGTCCTTGCCCATGCCTATGTCCTGAATGGTAATGCCTAGGTTTTCTTCTAGGATTTTTATGGTTTTAGGTCTAATGTTTAAGTCTTTAATCCATCTTGAATTGATTTTTGTATAAGGTGTAAGGAAGGGATCCAGTTTCAGCTTTCTACATATGGCTAGCCAGTTTTCCCAGCACCATTTATTAAATAGGGAATCATTTCCCCATTGCTTGTTTTTCTCAGGTTTGTCAAGGATCAGATATTTGTAGATATGTGGCATTATTTCTGAGGGCTCTGTTCTGTTCCATTGATCTATATCTCTGTTTTGGTACCAGTACCATGCTGTTTTGGTTACTGTAGCCTTGTAGTATAGTTTGAAGTCAGGTAGCGTGATGCCTCCAGCTTTGTTCTTTTGGCTTAGGATTGACTTGGCGATGCGGGCTCTTTTTTGGTTCCATATGAACTTTAAAGTAGTTTTTTCCAATTCTGTGAAGAAAGTCATTGGTAGCTTGATGGGGATGGCATTGAATCTATAAATTACCTTTGGCAGTATGGCCATTTTCACGATATTGATTCTTCCTACCCATGAGCATGGAATGTTCTTCCATTTGTTTGTATCCTCTTTTATTTCCTTGAGCAGTGGTTTGTAGTTCTCCTTGAAGAGGTCCTTCACATCCCTTGTAAGTTGGATTCCTAGGTATTTTATTCTCTTTGAAGCAATTGTGAATGGGAGTTCACTCATGATTTGGCTCTCTGTTTGTCTGTTATTGGTGTATAAGAATGCTTGTGATTTTTGTACATTGATTTTGTATCCTGAGACTTTGCTGAGTTGTTTATCAGCTTAAGGAGATTTTGGGCTGAGACAATGGGGTTTTCTAGATATACAATCATGTCCTCTGCAAACAGGGACAATTTGACTTCCTCTTTTCCTAATTGAATACCCTTTATTTCCTTCTCCTGCCTAATTGCCCTGGCCAGAACTTCCAACACTATGTTGAATAGGAGTGGTGAGAGAGGGCATCTCTGTCTTGTGCCAGTTTTCAAAGGGAATGTTTCCAGTTTTTGCCCATTCAGTATGATATTGGCTGTGGGTTTGTCATAGATAGCTCTTATTATTTTGAGATATGTCCCATCAATACCTAATTTATTGAGAGTTTTTAGCATGAAGCATTGTTGAATTTTGTCAAAGGCCTTTTCTGCATCTATTGAGATAATCATGTGGTTTTTGTCTTTGGTTCTGTTTGTATGCTGGATTACGTTTACTGATTTGCGTATATTGAACCAGCCTTGCATCCCAGGGATGAAGCCCACTTGATCATGGTGGATAAGCTTTTTGATGTGCTGCTGGATTTGGTTTGGTTTTCCAGTATTTTATTGAGGATTTTTGCATCTATGTTCATCAAGGATATTGGTCTAAAATTCTCTTTTTTGGTTGTGTGTCTGCCCGGCTTTGGTATCAGGATGATGCTGGCCTCATAAAATGAGTTAGGGAGGATTCCCTCTTTTTCTATTGATTGGAATAGTTTCAGAAGGGATGGTAGCAATTCCTCCTTGTACCTCTGGTAGAATTCGGCTGTGAATCCATCTGGTCCTGGACTCTTATTGGTTGGTAAGCTATTGACTATTGCCACAATCTCAGATCCTGTTATTGGTCTATTCAGAGATTCAACTTCTTCCTGGTTTAGTCTTGGGAGGGTGTATGTGTCGAGGAATTTATCCATTTCTTCTAGATTTTCTAGTTTATTTGCGTAGAGGTGTTTGTAGTATTCTCTGATGGTAGTTTGTATTTCTGTGGGATCGGTGGTGATATCCCCTTTATCATTTTTTACTGTGTCTATTTGATTCTTCTCTATTTTTTTTCTTTATTAGTCTTGCTAGCGGTCTATCAATTTTGTTGATCCTTTCAAAAAACCAGCTCCTGGATTCATTAATTTTTTGAAGGGATTTTTGGTCTCTATTTCCTTCAGTTCTGCTCTGATTTTAGTTATTTCTTGCCTTCTGCTAGCTTTTGAATGTGTTTGCTCTTGCTTTTCTAGTTCTTTTAATTGTGATGTTAATTTTGGA
Source organism: Pongo pygmaeus (assembly GCF_028885625.2). Taxonomy (NCBI): domain Eukaryota; kingdom Metazoa; phylum Chordata; class Mammalia; order Primates; family Hominidae; genus Pongo; species Pongo pygmaeus. The sequence goes on along the minus strand of NC_072373.2, from coordinate 158,969,159 downwards.
TCTTTCCTGCTTTCTCTTGTGGGCATTTAGTACTATAAATTTCCCTCTACACACTGCTTTGAATGTGTCCCAGAGATTCTGGTATGTTGTGTCTTTGTTCTCATTGGTTTCAAAGAACATCTTTATTTCTGCCTTTATTTCGTTATGTACCCAGTAGTCATTCAGGACCAGGTTGTTCAGTTTCCATGTAGTTGAGCGGTCTTGAGTGAGTTTCTTAATCTTGAGTTGTAGTTTGATTGCACTGTGGTCTGAGAGACAGTTTGTTATAATTTCTGTTCTTTTACATTTGCTGAGGAGAGCTTTACTTCCAACTATGTGGTCAATTTTGGAATAGGTGTGGTGTGGTGCTGAAAAAAATGTATATTCTGATGATTTGGGGTGGAGAGTTCTGTAGATGTCTATTAGGTCCACTTGGTGCAGAGCTGAGTTCAACTCCTGGGTATCCTTGTTAACTTTCTGTCTCGTTGATCTGTCTGATGTTGACAGTGGGGTGTTAAAGTCTCCCATTATTATTGTGTGGGAGTCTAAGTCTCTTTGTAGGTCACTCAGGACTTGCTTTATGAATCTGGGTGCTCTTGTATTGGGTGCATATATATTTAGGATAGTTAGCTCTTCTTGTTGAATTGATCCCTTTACCATTATGTATTGGCCTTCTTTGTCTCTTTTGGTCTTTGCTGGTTTAAAGTCTGTTTTATCAGAGACTAGGATTGCAACCCCTGCTGTTTTTTTGTTTTCCATTTGCTTGGTAGATCTTCCTCCATCCTTTTATTTTGATCCTATGTGTGTTTCTGCACGTGAGATGGGTTTCCTGAATACAGCACACTGATGGGTCTTGACTCTTTATCCAATTTGCCAGTCTGTGTCTTTTAATTGGAGCATTTAGTCCATTTACATTTAAAGTTAATATTGTTATGTGTGAATTTGATCCTGTCATTATGATGTTAGCTGGTTATTTTGCTCATTAGTTGATGCAGTTTCTTCCTAGTCTCGATGGTCTTTACATTTTGGCATGATTTTGCAGCGGCTGGTACCAGTTGTGCCTTTCCACTTTTAGTGCTTCCTTCAGGAGCTCTTTTAAGGCAGCCCTGGTGGTGACAAAATGTCTCAGCATTTGCTTGTCTGTAAATTATTTTATTTCTCCTTCACTTATGAAGCTTAGTTTGGCTGGATATGAAATTCTGGGTTGAAAATTCTTTTCTTTAAGAATGTTGAATATTGGCCCCCACTCTCTTCTGGCTTGTAGAGTTTCTGCTGAGAGATCCACTGTTAGTCTGATGGGCTTCCCTTTGTGGTTAACCCGACCTTTCTCTCTGGCTGCCCTTAACATTTTTTCCTTCATTTCAACTTTGGTGAATCTGACAATGATGTGTCTTGGAGTTGCTCTTCTTGAGGAGTATCTTTGTGGCGTTCTCTGTATTTCCTGAATCTGAATGTTGCCCTACTTTGCTAGATTGGGGAAGTCCTCCTGGTTAATATCCTGCAGAGTGTTTTCCAACTTGGTTCCATTCTCCCCGTCACTTTCAGGTACACCAATCAGACGCAGATTTGGTCTTTTCCCATAGTCCCATATTTCTTTGAGGCTTTGTTCATTTCTTTTTATTCTTTTTTCTCTAAACTTCCCTTCTCGCTTCATTTCATTCATTTCATCTTCTATCACTGATACCCTTTCTTCTAGTTGATCAGATCAGCTCCTGAGGCTTCTGCATTCTTCACATAGTTCTCGAGCCTTGGCTTTCAGCTCCATTAGCTCCTTTAAGCACTTCTCTGCATTGGTTATTCTAGTTATACAATTGTCTAAGTTTTTTTCAAAGTTTTCAACTTCTTTGGCTTTGGTTTGAATTTCCTCCTGTAGCTTGTAGTAGTTTGATCGTCTGAAGCCTTCTTCTCTCAACTCATCAAAGTCATTCTCCATCCAGCTTTGTTCCGTTGCTGGTGAGGAACTGCATTCCTTTGGAGGAGGAGAGGCGCTCTGCTTTTTAGAGTTTCCAGTTTTTCTGCTCTGTTTTTTCCCCATCTTTGTGGTTTTATCTACTTTTGGTCTTTGATGATGGTGATGTACAGATGGGTTTTTGGTGTGGATGTCCTTTCTGTTTGTTAGTTTTCCTTCTAACAGACAGGACCCTCAGCTGCAGGTCTGTTGGAGTTTGCTAGAGGTCCACTGCAGACCCTGTTTGCCTGGATATCAGCAGCGGTGTCTGCAGAACCACTGATTTTCATGATCCGCGAATGCTGCTGTCTGATCGTTCCTCTGGAAGTTTTGTCTCAGAGGAGTACTTGGCTGTGTGAGGTGTCAGTCTGCCCCTACTGGGGGGTGCCTCCCAGTTAGGCTGCTCGGGGATCAGGGGTCAGGGACCCACTTGAGGAGGCAGTCTGCCCGTTCTCAGATCTCCAGCTGCATGCTGGGAGGACTACTGCTCTCCTCAAAGCTGTCAGACAGGGACATTTAAGTCTGCAGAGGTTACTGCTGTCTTTTTGTTTGTCTGTGCCCTGCCCCCAGAGGTGGAGCCTACAGAGGCAGGCAGGCCTCCTTGAGCTGTGGTGGGTTCCACCCAGTTCGAGCTTCCCAGCTGCTTTGTTTACCTAAGCGAGCATGGGCAATGGCGGGTGCCCCTCCCCCAGCCTCACTGCTGCCTTGCAGTTTGATCTCAGACTGCTGTGCTAGCAATCAGTGAGACTCCGTGGGCTTAGGACCCTCCAAGCCAGGTGCAGGATATAATCTCCTGGTGCGCCGTTTCCTAAGCCCATCGGAAAAGCGCAGTATTCTGGTGGGAGTGACCTGATTTTCCAGGTGCCATCTGTCACCCCTTTCCTTGACCAGGAAAGGGAACTCCCTGACCCCTTGCACTTCCTGAGTGAGGCAATGCCTCACCCTGCTTCAGCTGGTGTGCAGTGCGCTGCACCCTGTCTTGCACCCACTGTCTGGCACTCCCTAGTGAGATGAACCCTGTACCTCAGATGGAAATGCAGAAATCACCCATCTTCTGCACCACCCACGCTGGGAGCTGTAGACCTGAGCTGTTCCTATTCGGCCATCTTGGCTCCTCCCCTCATTGTGCTTTTAATTGACATTTCTCTCATTATCACTGAGGTAAATCATCTTTTAATAGGTTTATTGGCCATTTGAGATTAAAAACCTTGTTAAATTTCTTATTTATATCCTTTTCTCATTTTTTCATTGAGTTGATTTGTAGGAAGGCTTTTTAATATTCTGGATAATGATCTTTTTCTGTTTTATGTGTTGCAAGTATCTTTTCCCAAGTCTAGGACTTGCCTTTTATTTTAAAATTATATCTTTTCACTTACAAAAGTTTTAAAATGATAATGCTATTGAACTTGTCAATAACATTTTCTATGGCTTTGTGTCTTGTTTTAAAAAGTTTCTCTGTTGAAGTCACAAAAATATCCCCTATATTACCCTTTAAAAGTTTTATAGTTTTGCCTATAAAACATTAAGGCGATGCATTAGTCAGTATAATCAGAGAAGCAGAACCACCAGGAATGATGTAGAATAAGCGATTTATTTAGGAACTTGATCTTTTATCGCTGTAGAATCTGATAAAATAGTCTTGGTTCTGTTTTCTTCTGCATCTGATACTTAGCCTAAAGTCACAGGTCAGGCAATAGGAAAAGGACAGATGTGAAATGGGGAGAGCTGGCAAAAACTAAAACTGTGAGGAACGAGCTGCAATCTGCCTTTCTTTCTTATTGAGTCAGCATTGGCCTTTTCTCATCTCCAAGCCACCAACCTTGAAGCTGAGGATGATCTATAGGACATGCTGGCTATCACTCTTGTTACAGAACTGCAATAGCACCTGACCCAGGTTGTGGAAAAGGTAATTTAAAATATCCCATGGGAGGTGGAGGATTTATGGACTCAGCTGCTTCCTTTGCCAAAAAGATTGGCCAGTAGATTGCAAAAAAAAGGTGCATGAGCCACCAGAAGGCCTAACCTACATTGAATTTCAGAGAGTACATATAGTCACTGTTCTCTTCTTCCTTTCAAATCACAAGCAAGTTTCTTTGGTGGTCATAACAAACCACTAAAAACCTATAGAAAAGAAAATTCTAGAAAACATAGTTCAAATTTGCCAAGCTGACTCTTTACGAAGCCATACACAGAATTTTTGTGCATTATATAGCATAGTAATTGAAATTTATTTATTTTTTCATCCAGATAACCTCAGATCAATTATTGAATTTGCCATTCTACTACCCACTGATTTGCAATCCACTTTGTCATACATTAAAATTCATTATATATTTTGTTCTTCTGTGATACAGTGTTTATTTTGTTTCATTACTATTTGTTAATGTCTCTGCTAGCTTTTTATAAAACATAGTATTTAGTAACAAATAATATAACATTTGCAAACTAGCAAAATATTACTGATTCCAAATCTATGTATTACTTCCAGTGGATATAGCAAAGGTGGATGGTATTGTAAGTTGTTTGTAAAATGTTCTGTATCTTAAAAAGATATATAACATAAAATACATCAAAGAAAAAAGTATATTTATTGTGAGAGAAAATATATATTGTAAACATAAGGTTTTATAGCTGCAAAAAATGGCACAGTTTTAATTGCTATTCTTTGTCCTAATATCTATTGTAAGATAAATCCCACCACCTTACTTATTTTCTTCAGGTATATCTTTGCATAATCTGTTCCTTTGCTCTTACATATACATTTTAGAATATTCATGATGTTGAGCTATTGAACATATAAACATGATTTAATTCTCCAAATATTTAGTCCTCCTTTAATGCTTTCAATAAAATGTCATAATATTCTTTCTTAAGGTCATATATATACTTACTCTTAAATACTTTTTAAATGTTGTTATTGAAATAATATGTTTCAAAATGATAGTCTGTATTTTTAAATTAATTTCTGATCTAGTAACTTTTTAAAACTTTTTGTTAACTCTAATTATTTGTCTATAGATTTTCTTGAATTTTATATATACAAAATAAACACTTCTACAAATAAAGGCTGTCTTGGTTTTTCTTTAAGTTATTATTCTTACAATAGTAAATTATACCAAATATAACATATTTATATTATGTGTTATATAATACGTAAATATAAATAAAAACAAATATTGTTTATTATCTTTCTACATAGCTCAAGACCTCCATAATATTAAGTATAAGTTTTGATGTTTGCATCAAAGTTTGAGAATTGACCTTGTTTTACACCAGATTTGCCTGTGTTCATTATTGAAAAATGTTACCCATAATCTATTTGCACAACTGCTTAATGATTTTTTTTTTTTTTTTTTTTTGAGATGGAATTTCACTCTTGTTGCCCAGGCTGGAATGCAATGGCATGATCTCGGCTCACTGCAACCTCCGCCTCCCTTGTTCAAGTGATTCTCCTGCCTCAGCCTCCCAAGTAGCTGGGATTACAGGCACCCACCACAACACCCAGCTTTTTTTTTTTTTTTTTTGTATTTTTAGTACTTATGGGGTTTTGCCATGTTGGTCAGGGTGGTTGCTAACCCTTGACCTCAAGTGATCCATCTGCCTTAGCCTCCCAAAGTGCTGGGATTACAGGTGCGAGCCACCGCACCTGGCCACTTAGTGATTTTTAGAGAGTGATATTTTAATTCAGCAGAATTACATTTTTTTTGTTTGTGAAAGACAATGTTTTTTAAAAATCAGAGATGTGTATACAATTGAACAGTTGTCATTTTTTTGCAGCTATAAAACTTTACAAAAACACATTTTCTTTCATGATACACTTTTTTATTTGATGCATTTTATATTATATATCTCTCTGAGATAAGAAACCTTTTACAAACAATTTATAATAGAGTCCATCTATACATAGAATTGGAAATCAGTAATATTTTGCTAGCTGGCAAATGTTATATTATTTGGTACTAAGATACTACATGTTTCATAAAAAGCTATAGGTTTCTTGAAGTTTGGACTTGTTAAATTGTTCATAGTTCACACAGTACATCCTTTTAAGTGTTAAGCATCACTTTGAAAATATGGCATATTGACCCTCTTTGTATCTAGAGATGCAATTAAAAATAATGGCCCAAATATTCAAGTAGTAGAGAATGTTGGCAACATGACTCTGAGGCTATTCATTTGACCTTCTTTTGTGGCTTTCAGGCATGCAGTTTGTTTTCAAATAGATGGCATGCTGAATATCTGCAGTCATGTAATTTTTTCCTTGACAATTAGTAAGATATAGAAGGAGAAAACTTTTATTAAGAGAGATTCCAACTAGGCTACTATCCACAGATCAATAACATCGAGTGTTTCTGCAATGTAAATATGCTCTAAGCCCACCTCTAGGGACTGGGGAGAGATCAGCTTTATATAAACAGGTTTTTTTATTTGAAGAGTAGAGAATAGATGAAAAAATGTGCTATAGTTCTTTACAGAGTGTTTCTGGGGTTTGGGAATGATGTGCAGATATAATCAATTAATAGACGGCTACTTTAGTTAAGTATTCTATAATCTTATAACCCTGGGAAAGATTCTGGCTAAATATCCTCCAGTGTCAACTGAAATGTCAGAAAAGTCTTTTCTGACCATTCATATTAAGTGCCCCATTTTATAATCTCATAATATCTTCTCCTTTGTAGAGTTTATCATGTTTTTAATTGAAAAAAGGAGTATTTTTTTGTTTAATTTCAGATCACATAAATAATTGTTAACTCCAAAGAACACAAACGTGTCTATTGTTCTGACTAATATAATTTGAGAAATTGACACAGTGGTTGCTTAATAAATATATAAATAAAAGAATAAATGATGAATAAATAACCACTGTTATTTCTTGAGAAATAAATATGTAACTGCCTTTAATTACAACAACATAAGTTTTTGAACTTAACATAAGCACGAACAGAGATTTATTGGATGGACATGGCATCTCACACAATAAAAGGAAATTCTGAGGCAGCATTCAGGACAGCTTTAGGAGTCTAGGATGTGGAAACCAACAGTCTGCAAAAGGCACTGCTATCAAAATGAATCAACCATGTTCAGTTTTCCTGTCACTGTGAATAAGATTAAAATTCCAAGGAGAAAAAAAATAATTCTCTCTGAAAAATTCAAAGAATCAAAAAGGAATTTAATTTTTTCTCTCTCTCTCTCTCCTCTCCTGTCTCCCTCCCTCCTTCCTTTCAGTTTTATATTTACTAGCATATTTACCATTTCCCTGCTTTTTATTTCTTTCAAATTTGAGTTACCATCTGCTGTAATTTCCTTTCAGCCTGAAGGACGTCTTTTATTTATTTATTTATTTAAGGTTAGATTAGGTTATGTTTGCTAGCAAGAACTTCTCACAAATTTGTTTGGCTGGGAATGGCATTATTTTAGTTTCATTTTCTATCAATAGTTTTGCTGGTTATATAATTCTGGATCGCCAGTTTTTTTTTCTTTCAGCACTCTATCAGCCCGCTGCAGTCCATTCTCAATTGTCTCCAAGGATGAGCAAGCCTTTAATCATGTTGTTTCCCTGTATATGAGTTGTTTTCCTCTTTCTACTTTTGATTGTCTTCATCTTTGTGCAGTTTGACTATGATGAGTATAGGTGTAAATCTCTTTGTGTTTATCCTTCCTGAGGTTTGTTAAGGTTCTCAGATCTGTATATTAATGTTTTTCATCAAATTTGGGAAGTTTTCTAATATTAATTAATTTTTTCTTACATCTTTTTTCTCTTTGTTCTTCATATAATACAATTTCTATTAATTCTTTTTGTGGTCATGACTCCATTCTTCTGTCATCTCAAATTGGCTGTTGGGCCCACCTAGTCATTTTTTAAAAAAATTTATATTAGTATACTTTTCAAGTATTGAATTTCTGTTACAAATAATTTATATTTCTCTCTTAAGATTTATGCTTTGTGAAGTCATTGTTACCATATCTTCCTTTAATTCCTTACACATAGTTTTCATTAATTCTCTTAAAATCTAATAACTTTTAAAATCTTTGTTTCTAAAATACAGTATAGAGTACACTTGGACCGTTTCTATTGACAGATCTTTTTGTTTCTGAGAATGGGAATATTTTTCTGTTTCTTTTCATGTCTTATAATTTTGAGTTGAAAATTGGACATTTTAGGTAATGAATTGCAGTCAACAGCAACAGCAACCCTGGATTTTTTTTAGACATGTTTTTCTTTTTCTTTTTCTTTTTTTATTTTTTTGAGATGGAGTCTCACTCTGTTGCCCAGGCTGGAGTGCAGTGGTGCAATCTTGGCTCACTGCAACCTCCACCTCCCAGGTTCAAGCAATTCTCCCTGCCCCAGCCTCCTGAGTAGCTTGGGTTACAGATGTCTGCCACCACACCTGGCTAATTTTTTTGTGTGTGTGTTTTTAGTAGAGATGGGGTTTCACCATGTTGTCCAGGCTGGTCTCGAACTCCTGGACTCAAGTGATCCATCTGCTTTGGCCTTCCAAAGTGCTGGGATTACAGTTGTGAGCCACTGTGCCTGGCCTCATTTTTGTATTTTTAGTAGAGACAGGTTTTCACCATGCTGGCCATGCTGGTCTCAAACTCCTGACCTCAGGTGATCCGCCCACCTTGGCCTCCCAAAGTTCTGGGATTCCAGGAGTAAGCCACTGCACCCAACCTGTTTTTCCTTTTTAAAAATATTATTCAGTAACTCATCTGGACTTAAACTGCAGAATTTGTCCATTTTTAATTTCAATTTTTTATCTTGGCTTTCTAAAGTTTCCTCCTGTGTCTGTTGCTTAAGGATCAGTCATTGATTTGAGTAGTGGTTATGCTCAATACCTTTGACAATTGATCTGTGTGTGGATTGCAGAGTGCATTGAAAAGTGCAGCTAGTTTTCACATCTGCTTTGGCTTTTACTTTCTGCTGGGCTCTCTCAAGTGTCCACCATGCATGCAAGTGGTTAGTTGCCAAGTCAAGAATGTGTCAAGAGCTTACCTTAGACCTTATATGGCTCTCTCATTTCCATGATCTACCTATTACATTTCTGGCAGGCTCACTTAATTCCCCAAGTGGACTAAAATATTGGCCTATCAGAATCATAAGTTTTTTCATTTATTTTCTATGAAATTTGTCTCTTAAATGACAGAGCCAAGAGGTTTTGGTCCTATTCCAAAGTCTGTCCCCCCTTTTTTTTTCTTTTGCAGAAAGTCTCTCATTGGTAGAACTGTGGTCTTCATTGACCATTGACTGAGCTGAAGGAATGGGAATAGCCACACACAAGAAAGCCACAGGGTCCTGCTGTTTTTACCTAAAGCTGTAACAGTTTTCAATAATGTGTATGAACTTATCATCTGAGTTTGATCAACCTCCAGTCTTAAAATGGTGTCCTGACAGTTAACCCAATTTGTTAGTTTATTTTGTGCAGAGAGCATCTGCCTACCTCTTTATGCTGCCACAAAAAGAAATCCTTTCTCCTCATTTTCCTATTGAATCAAATGTTCAAGTTTTTGTTCTCTTCAATCTGATTCTAATTAATCTAAACATTGTTTCTAATTAATATATTCAACATATCTGTGGCAGTAATTTTTAAAAATACATAACTTCAGAATTTCTAACTGAATTATTTAGCTATATGTAGCCAGAATCTAAGTTGAAATTCTTTTATTTTTTTTTCTTGTTTATATATGGCAACTCCATGAGGACAAAGAATGTGTTTTTCTCTCTTCCTTTTTAAAAAAAAAAAATTAATCTACTCCCAGATATCTAACATATGGTAGATGCTAAATAAATATTTCCTAGTTGAATAGATGGTTCTTTTGAAAGAAAAGAGTGATTTACAGCTTTCTTTAAGTTGTTATCTTATCTGATTCATAAATAAAAGTAATTCAAATTTATAATTGCCGAGACCAGCTCGGTTGGGAGACCCTAGTCCAATGGCGCCCGACCCTAGTCCAGCGGCACTAGAGGAATTAAAGACACACACACAGAAATATAGAGGTGTGAAGTGGGAAATCAGAGATCTCACAGCCTTCAGAGCTGAGCACCCTGAACAGAGATTTACCCACGTATTTATTAACAGCAAGCCAGTCATTAGCATTGTTTCTATAGATATTAAATTAACTAAAAGTATCCCTTATGGGAAATGAAGGGATGGGCTGAATTAAAGGAATAGGTTGGGCTAATTAACTGCAGCAGGAGTATGTCCTTAAGGCACAGATCACTCATGCTATTGTTTGTGGCTTAAGAATGCCTTTAAGCGGTTTTCCGCCCTGGGCGGTCCAGGTGTTCCTTGCCCTCATTCCCGTAAACCCACAACCTTCCAGCTTGGGCGTCAGGGCCATTATGAACATGTTACAGTGCTGCAGAGATTGTGTTTATGGCCAGTTTTGGGGCCAGTTTATGGCCAGATTTTGAGGGGCCTGCTCCCAAAATATAATCACTGTAATTTTTTGTCCCCTGTTTACAACCTCAAGTTTGTGTTCAAATGTCATTCTTCTGGTTTTAGATATCATGTTGTCATGCTCACTTTGTTCAGAGGGTGTTCTCAACTAATTATATGAAGACCGTGTGCAGACAGATCCCTTGTGACCCTTACTGCATGACTCCTGCCTCCTGGTGTTCATGCCTTTGTGTAATTCTCTCCTATGAGCATGGATGGGACCTGTGATTTGCTTCTAACCAATAGAACATAGCACAGGTGGTAGGATACCCCTCCCATGATTATGTTATGTTATATAATACTCTAGCTTGCTTGCTGACTCACTCTAGAGTCTCCTTGCTGGCTTAATGATGTAAGTGGCCATGTTGAAAAGTTCCATATGGCATGGTCCTGCAGATGTACTCCAGAAACTACAGATATCCTCTAGAAGCTAAAGGCAACCTCCAGCCAATGACAGCAAGAAGTGAGGACCCAATGGTCTTATAATTTCAAGAAAATGATTTCTGTCAATAACCTGACTGAGTACAGAAGTAGATTCTTCCCTCATCAACCCTATAGATGAGAACTCAATCTGGCTGACACTGTGTATAGCCTCATGAGACTCTTAATAGATATTCTAGTTTAGCTACACCTATACTTCTTACTCACAGAAAAAGTGAAATAATAAATTTATGCTATTTCAAGCTGCTGCATTTGTAGTGATTTTTTTAATATATGGCAGTAAGTAACTAATGCATCCTACTGCGTTCACATTACTGTTGCCTAGAGGTCTCAGTTTCTTGCTTGCTGTTGGCAGAAGTCCTTGATTTCTTCTCATATACACCCCTTTAAAGGGTTGTTTGAGTGTCCTCATAACATGTGAGGTAGCTTCCCCCAGAGGAAGTAATCTAAGAGAGAGAGTGAGCAAAGAGGAGCTACGATATCTTTTATAACCTAGTCATTGAAGCCACACTCTGCCACTGCTGCCACATTGTGTTCATTAGAAGTGAGTCACTAAACTCAACCCACACTCAACAGGAAGGGAATTAAGCATTACCTCCCTGAAAGAAAGAATATTAAAGAATCATGAACAAATTTTTTTTAAAAAATCACTGTACTCATGAAAAAAATAAATAATTATAGAAAAGTTGCAGGATACAAGGTTAATATAAAGAAATCAATTGTTTTCTTATATACCAGCTATGAACAAGTGGAATTTGAAATTAAAACTATAATACCATTTATATTAGTACCCAAAAATTGAAGTACCTAGGAATAAATTAAACAAAATATGTGTAAAATCTATATGAGGCAAACTATAGAGCTGGTACAAATAAATGAAAGAGGAACTAAATAAATGGAGGGATTTTCCATGTTTGTGGACAGGAAGAATCAATAGTGTCAAGATGTAAGTTCTCCCCAGCTTGATCTATAGAATCAAAGCCATCCCAATTAAAATATCTGCAAGTTATCTGTGGATATCTACAAATTGATTTTAAAGTTTTTATATGGGGAGTCAAAAGATCCAGACTAGTCAATGCAATATTAAATGAAAAGAACAAAATAGGAGGACTGACACAACCCAACCTCATGACTTACCCTAAAAGTGCAGAATTCAAGAAAGTGTGATATTGGTGAGAGAATAGACAAATAAATCAATGGAAAGAATAGAGAGGACAGAAATAGACCTACATGAATACAATCAATCGATCTTGACAAATGAGAAAAGGCAATACAATGGAGAAAAGACAGTCTCTCCAACAAACGCTGCTAGAACAACTGGACATCCGCATGCAAAAAAATGAATCTAGACACAGACTTTATACCTTTTACAAAAATTAACTCAAAATGAATCATAGACCTAAATGTAAAAGGCAAAACTATAAAACTCCTAGAAGATGACATGAGAGAAAATCGTGATACCTTGGGCATGGTGATGACTTTTTAGATAGAACATGAAAGGCATGATAAGCTAGATTTCATTAAAATGAAGAACTTCTTCTCTGTAAAAGACAGTACCAAGAGACTTAGAAGACAAGCCAAAGATTTGGAGAAAATATTTGCAAACGATGTATCTCATAAAGGTTTTTTAATCCAAAATATACAAAGAACTCTTAAAACTTAACAATAAGAAAGTGAGCCACCCAGTTAAAAGTGAGCAAAAGACCTAAACAGACATCTCATAAGCATGTAAAAAGATGCTCCTCATTGTATGTTATTATGGAAATGTAAATTAAAACAACAATGAGATGCCACTACATGCTTATTAGAGTGGCCAAAAATCCAGAATTCTGACAATATCAAAAATGCTGGTGAGCAAGGGGAGGAGTAGGAGCTCTCATTCACTGCCAGGGGGAAAAGCAAAATGGTGCAGCCATTTTGGAAAACAGTTTGGCAATTTCTTACAAAATTAAGAATATTCTTAACATATAATCCACCAATTGCACTTTTTGGTGTTTAAACAGATGAGTAAAAAAACATGTCCACGCAAAAATTTGCACATGATGTCTTTATCAGCTTTATTTATAATTGCCAAAACTTGGAAGCAATTAAGATGCCCCTTAGTAGGTGAATGGATAAATCAACTGTGGTACATCCAGACAATGGAGTTTCATTCAGTCCTAAAAAGAAATGAGCACCAAACCATGAAAATACATGGAAGACTCTTTAATGCATATCACTAGGTGAAAGAAGTCATTCTTAAAAGGCTACAAACTATTATTCCAACTATATGATATTCTAGAAAAGGCAAACCTAAGAAGACTGTAAAAATAATAGGGATTGGGAGTAGAAAGAGATAAATAGGCAAAGCACAGTGATATTTTAAGCTGGTAAAACTATTTTTGTATGGTACTATAGTGGTGGGTATATGTCATCATGCATCTGTCCAAGCCTATAGGAGGTACAACAGCAAGAGTGAACCTTAATGTAAACTATGGACTCTGGGTGACAATAATGTGTCCAATAAGGTTCATGGATTACAATAAATGTGAAAAGCAAACTTATACCACAGTACACCTGTATCCACAAATTATTTACATTCTTCCCACATTCAAAAACATCCAACCTCTTCCAGGGCTCCCTAAATGTCTGATTCACATTATAACAGCATTTCAAGGTGCAGAATTTTACCATCTAATTTAAGTCCAGGGTCAAGTGAAGTTTCTCGGGTATTGTTTATTAAGTACAGCTCCTTGAGTATAGTTCCTCTAAATCTTAAGACTTGTGAGGTTATGTCCTATATCCAAATACTACCCAATATATAATTTTAGGAGAGACATAAAGTAACTGCTACAAATTCACGTTTAAAAAAGGAGAAGATAGGAGGCACAAGGAAATCCTGCTTGACACATATTAGAAGACCCTGGATTAGCTCTCAGTCCTGTTGCTGCCCAAGATTGATTCTCTGTGTTTCTTGGCTTAAAAGTTTAGACTTTCACTTCTGCCTTCCAAGTACTAATTGGTAGCTGTGTTTGCAGCTGCATATTTTTCTGTCTGTTCACTGATGTAAAATTTGTGGAATCAAAAGTCTTCTTTAAATTTTGTACTATCTCTGGCCCTTTGGGGGTCAGTTGGTATTCTTTCTGCTAATATCACTCTTTTTTGTGACTATAGTTGAAAATAATTTATTGCGTATTTCAAAATAGCTAAGAGTAAATTTTACATGTTCTCATTGCAAAGTTAGGATAAATATTGGAGGTGACAGATACATTAAATAGACTGATTTAATAATTCCACATGTATACATGTATTAAAGGTTCACACTGTACCCTGTAAATACATACTATTATTGTCAATTAAAAAATAGCACTAAATAAAAGAACAAAGTGGCTGTGCTGTTTTAGTTTCCCAGTGAATATGAGTAAAAGAAAGATTATATTGCCCTGCATCCCCTGCTGTCCTTCATATTGAATCTTACAGTCCATCAAAATAGATTCTCTCTCCATTTATTTATATCTTCTTTGATTTCTTTATTTTATTTTATTTTTTGTAAGTTATTGGGGCACAGGTGGTATTTGGTTACATAAGTAAGTTCTTTAGTGGTTATTTTGGTGCACCCATCACCTAAGCAGTAGACAATGCAACATATTTGTAGTCTTTTATATGTCGCCCCCCCCAGTCTTCCCCCACTGGTCCCCAAAGTCCATTGTATCATTCTTATGCCTTTGCATCCTCATAGCTTAGCTCCCACATATCAGTGAGAACATTTGCTGTTTGGTTTTTCATTCCTGAGTTACTTCACTTAGAATAAGTCTCTGATCTCATCCAGGTCACTGTGAATGCTGTTAATACATTCCTTTTTATGGCTGAATAGTATTCCATTGTATACATATACCACAATTTCTTTATCCATTCATTGATTGATGGTCATTTGGGTTGGTTCTATGATTTGCCATGGCAAATTGTGCTGCTATAAATATGCGTGTGCAAGTATCTTTTTCATATGATGACTTCTTTCCTCTGGGTAGATACCCAGAAGTGGAATTGCTGGAACAAATGGTAGTTCTACTTTTAGTTCTTTAAGCAATCTCTAGAAGTGTTCCCTGTTCACCACATCCACGCCAACATCTACTGTTTTTTGATTTTTTTTATTATGGCCATTCTTGCAGGAGTAAGGTGATATCGCATTGTGGTTTTGATTTGCATTTCCCTGATCATTAGTGATGTTGAACATTTTTTCATATATTTGTTGGTCAGTGGTATATCTTTTCTGAGAATTGTCTATTCATGTCTTTAGCCCACTTTTGATGGGATTGTTAGTTTTATTCTTACTAATTCATTTGAGTTCACTGTAGATGCTGCATATTAGTCTTTTATCAGACATATAGATTATGAAGATTTTCTCCCACTCTGTGGGTTGTCTGTACTCTGCTGACTGTTCCTTTTGCTGTGCAAAAGCTCGTTAGTTTAATTAAGTCCCAACTATTTATCTTTGTTTTTATTGCATTTGTTTTTAGGTTCTTGGTCATGAAATCCTTGCCTCAGCCAATGCCTAGAAGAGTTTTTTCAGTGTTATATTTTAGAATTTTTATAGTTTCAGGTCTTAGACTTAAGTCCTTAATCCATCTTGAGCTGATTTTTATATAAGGTGAGATATAAGGATCCAGTTTGAAATTATATCAAGCACTCTCTCAGACCACAGTGGAATAAAACTGGAAATCAACTCCAAAAGGAACCTTCAAAACCATGCAAATATATGGAAATAAAATAACCTGCTCCTGAATGAGCATTGGGTCAAAAAAGAAATCAAGATGAAAATTTAAATATTCTTTGAACTGAACCACAATAATGACGCAACCTATCAAAACCTCTGGTGTACAGCAAAAGCAGTACTAACAGAAAAGTTTATAGCCCTAAACACCTATATCAAAAAGACTTAAAGAGCACAAACAGACATTCAAAGGCCACACCTCAAGGAACTAGAGAAACAAGAACAAACCAAACCCAAACAGAACAGAAGAAAGTAAATAACAAAGATCAGAACAGAACTGAATGAAATTGAAACAAACAAACAAAAATACAAAAGATAAATGAAACAAAAATCTGGTTCTTTGAAAAGATAAATAAAATTGATAGATCATTAGCAAGACTAACCGAGAAGAGAGAAAATCCAAGTAACTTCATTGAGAAATGAATAGGAGATATTACAACTGACACCACTGAAATACAAAAGATAATTTGAGGCTACTATGAACACCTTTACACACATAAACTAGAAAACCTAGAAGAGATGGATAAATTCCTGGAAAAATATAACCCTCCTAGCTTAAATCAGGAAGAATCAGACACCCTGGACAGAGCAATAACAACCAACAGGATTGAAATGATAATAAAAAAATTACCAACAATAAAATGTCCAGGACCAGATGTATTCACAGCAGAATTCTACCAGACATTCAAAGAAGAATTGGTACCAATCCTTTTGACACTATTCCACAAGATAGAGAAATAAGGAACCCTCCCTAATTCATTCTATGAAGCCAGCATCACCCTAATAAAACCAGGAAAGAACATAACAAAAAGACAAAACTACAGACCGATATCCTTGATGAACATAGATGCTAAAATCCTTAACAAAATACTAGCTAACCAAATCCAACAACATATCAAAAAGATAATTCACCACGATCAAGTGGTTTTCATACCAGGGATGCAGGAATGGTTTAACATACGCGAGTCAATGAATGTGACACACCACATAAACAGAATTAGAAAAAAGAATCACATGATCATCTCAATAGATGCAGAAAAAGCATTTGACAAAATCCTACATCCCTTTATCATTAAAACTCTTAGCAAAATCAGCACACAAGGGACATACCTCAATGTAATAAAAGCCATCTATGACAAACCCACAACCAACATAATACTGAATGGGGAAAAGTTGAAAGCATTCTCTCTGAGAACTGGAAAAATACATGGATGCCCACTCTCACCACTCCTCTTCAACGTTGTACTGGAAGTCCTAGCCAGAGCAATCAGACAAGAGAAAGGAATAAAGGGGGCATCCAAAACGGTAAAGAGGAAGTCAAACTGTCACTGTTTGCTGACGATATAATCGTTTACCTTGAAAATCACAAAGACTCCTTCAGAAAGCTCCTAGAACTGATAAAATAATTCAGCAAAGTTTCTGGATACAAAATTAATGTACACAAATCAGTAGCTCTTCTATACTCCAACAGCGACCAAGCTGAGAATCAAATAAAGAACTCAACCTATTTTACAATAGCTGCAAGAAGAATAAAATACTCAGGAATATACCTAAACAAGGAGGCAAAAGACCTCTACAAGGAGAACTACAAAACACTGCTGAAAACACATTTCCAAGAAAAAACTAACAATCCCATCAAAAAGTTGGAGAAGGATATGAACAGACACTTCTCAAAAGAAGACATTTATGCAGCCAATAAACATATGAAAAAAAGGTCATCACCACTGGTCATTAGAGAAATGCAAATCAAAGCCACAGTGAGATATCATCTCACACCAGTTAGGATGGTGGTATTAAAAAGTCAGGAAACAATGGATGCTGGAGAGGATGTGGAAAAATCAGAATGCTTTTACACTGTTGGCAGGAGTGTAAATTAGTTCAACCATTGTGGAACAGAGTGTGGTGATTCCTCAAGGATCTAATACCAGAAATACCATTTGACCCTGCAATCCCATTACTGGGTATATACCCAAAGGATTATAAATCATTCAACTATAAAGACACATACACAGGTCTGTTTATTGCAGCACTATTCACAATAGAAAAGACTTGGAACCAACCTAAATGCCCATCAGTGATAAACTGGATAAAGAAAATGTGGCTGCCAGGCACGGTGGCTAATGCCTGTAATCCCAGCACTTTGGGATGCCAAGACGGGCAGATCATGAGGTCAAGAAATTGAGACCATCCTGGCCAACATGGTGAAACCCTGTCTCTACTAAAAATACAAAAATTACCTAGGTGTGGTGGTGCATGCCTGTAGTCACAGCTACTTGGGAGGCCGAGTCAGGAGAATCACTTGAACACAGGAGGCAGAGGTTGCAGTGAGCCAAGATTGCACCACTGCACTCCAGCCTAGGTGACAGAGTGAGAGAGCAAGACTCTGTCAAAAAAAAAAAAAAGGAAATGTCACACATATACCATGGAATACTACGAAGCTATAAAAAAGTATGAGTTCACGTCCTTTGCAGGGACATGGATGAAGCTGGAAACCGTCATTCTTAGCAAACTAACACAGGAACAGAAAACCAAACACCACATGTTCTCATTCATAAGTGGGAGTTGAACAATGAGAACACATGGACACAGGGAGGGGAACATCACACACCAGGGCCTGTCAGGGGGTGGGGGGCAAGGGGAGGGATAGCATTAGGAGAAATACCTAATTTAGATGACGGTTTGATGGGTGTAGCAAAACACCATGGCATATGTATACCTATGTAACAAACCTACACGTTCTGCACAGAACTTAGAGAATAATAATTTTTAAAAACTGGAAAAAAAAAGAAATCATAGATGATATAAACAAATGGAAACACATCCCATGCTCTTGGATGGGTAGAATCAATACTGTGAAAATGACCATACTGTCAAAAGCAATCTACAAATTCAATGCTATCCTCATCAAAATACCACCATAATTATTCACAGAATTAGAAAGAAAAACAATTCTAAAATTCATATGGAACCAAAAAAGAGCCCAAATAGCCAAAGCAAGACTATGCAAAAATAACAAATCTGGAGGTGTCATACTACATGATTTCAAACTATACTAGAAAGCCATAGTCACTAAAAGAGCATGGTACTGGTATAAAAATAGGTGCATAAGACCAATGGAACAGAATAGAGAACCCAGAAACAAACCCAAATACTTACAGCCAACTTTAAGTATTTTTTGTTTGCTTCAGCAAAGCAAACAAAAACATAAAATGGGGAATGGACACCTTTTTCAACGAATGGTGCTGGGATAATTGGCTACCCACATGTAGGAGAATGAAACTGTATCCTTATCTCTTACTTAATATCATTCTTTTAAAATCTTTGTAGACAACCCTTGAATCTTAATTTTCCATCACTACTCAATAGCTACACCCAAAAATTGATTTGAGATGAGTTTTTCTACTCTGGGCTTCTACTAAGACTGCCAAGGGTAACAGTCCTTAAGCTTCTTAGACTCCCTATTGCTTAACTAAGTGGTTCTTGGCTGTAAATCTTAGGTCTTTCTAAGGCATTAACAGAGAATTTTACAGTAGCACCTTCTGCTACATCTTTAAGCCTTTCTTTTCTGATAGTGCCCAGGATTTGATCCCATGGTTCAGAAGCTGTTTTCTTAGTTGTAGTGCTGTTTGTCATCTGAAAAGACTGTAAAATTTCAAAACCATTAGGTCTTGGATCCTTTTTGTTTGACAGTTCTTATCTCTTTCTTCTCACATTTTACAATCAGCAGCATGAAGAAACCACGTACTTTCAATATTCTACCTTGAAATATTTTTAACTAGATCACCTATCTCATTAGATACATTTTCTACTTCCTATGTTCGCACAGACATCAGCATTGCCAAACTGTCTGCTACTGCATAGTGGAACGCTTATCCTCTAATTTCCAGTAAAAGTTTCTTACAATTTTTTTAGCCTGCGCTATAAAGTCCTCACAGCCATCATGCTTCCACAAATGCTCTCCTCAAGAGAATTCACATTCCACTGATAACAATACTCTCCTCAAAGTTTCCCAGCTTCCTTCTCCTACTCAAGTACCAAAATTAGTATTGTCATCTAGTGCTGCATAACAAATTGTTCCATAATTTAGCAGCTTAAAAACAACAGAAAATGTACTATCATTGTTGTATTTTTCAGCACACATGTACATAGAGATGCATGTTGAATTCCTGGAATAGTGTTAGCCTGGTGCTAGAAGATGATATTTAAATTGCTTCTGAGGTAGCTGGATTAATTTTAGTCATAACAATATGTGAGTTATAGTGGATTATTTCCACATCTATTTTATTCAACTGTATTCACAGGAAACAAGTCAGAGAAATGAACAAAGTATATGTTTTTAAAAAACAAACAAAAAAAACCACAGAACCTGTAGAGAGATGACGGATTATTCATAAGTGCAATTCATTACTTCAAATGTTTTTTTTTAAGTGAGTTGTTCATTGTGTTAATATGGATATCAGATTCTTTGTTGACTGAGTCCTACTTATATTTGCTGGAGACCTAAAAGAAAAGTAATAAGGACTATTTTATAAGAAATACTTTGCTGTTTATTAAAAATAATAACAGGTTCAACATAGATTGTGTAATTTTGAATTTGGGCATGATGGATGAGGGTAAGAACAGGACAGCCGAGGGAAGAAATCTCTTAGAAATTGCTTGAGTTTTTTAGTAATATAAATGATGTGCAACTAATCTAATTTAATTAAATTTAGAATCACAACAGACTCCTTTGAAGAGTTAGTGAAATGCTTTTCTTTTGTATGTCTCCATACTGCTGAAATGCAGTACATTAAAATGAATAAGAACAATAGATAGATTCAACTAATCTCATCTGCAACTCCATCTGATCAAATGAGAAGATTTTAATTAAACCTGGACTTCTTTCAAAAAGAAGAACTATTGTAACCATAATTAAGTTGATTTTTCCATAGTGCATAGGTCATGCATTCATTGTTTTGTTGTATTTGCTTCTCCTAGTGCTATGTTTTTACCTTTAATAGTTCTGTTTGTATATTGAAAGAAACTATGAATTTTCTATTTTTCTGTAACAGGCATTATTCACTGGCCTCAGTGATGATCTCTCTAATGATATTTTGTTTTTAGAAACTCTGGGGGATGTTTTCTTCCCTAGTCACACTCATTTTTAATCATGCCAGTAAATAAGAAACTATCTCTTGCAAAAAGTCTCATAAAATTACACACATAAATGTAAATCAAATATTAATTCATTATGTTTTATTTTTATGCTATCAAAATTAAAAATAATTAACTGTAGATGTTATGTATTATCTTTATTTACTTGAGAATGTACAGTAGACAAAACTAAAAACCTCATATGTTGCAATTACAGCTGTTTGAAGGCCTAATGCATAAATACACAGGAATATGTTTAATATATATGCATTCACTGGATTCATTTATTCCTTAAATGTCCTGGCACATTCTGGTTGGACAAATTATAGGTTTTTTTAAGCTTATTAAGTCATTATTGTTTTCAACCAATACAATTAGTTGAAACAGTAATGACTGCTAATTAAGCTAGATTTGTCCAAAGACACATATCTATGAAATAAAAACTCCTAGCGATTGAAATGGTAGTGTTTGCTAGTCATAATTACTTGATTAGCTAGGGGTCGGTACTCACCAAGGCAATTGTTGTTTCTTTGCCCTTTTTAAGAAAATACTTTAAATTCTGGGGTACAAATGCAGAATGTGCAGGTTTGTTACATAAGTATACACATGTCATGGTGGTTTGCAGCAAACCGCCATATTCACCATTTTTTTTTCTATTTTTTTATGCTCTTTTCAAAGGCCCCACATCCCCAACAATTCTTCATAATAAATTCTTATTTTAATAATTCTGGATTTTTAATTACTTAAATCAAATTCAGTCTATAAAATAATATTCATAAAATATATGTACAAAAGACAATGCATGTGTACCCATCTCATAGCTTTAAGAACAGAATATTGCCTTTTACTTGGCAATCTCCTGTATGTTCTCCGAAATCCTAATCTTTTATTTCTACCCCCATCCAAACCTCTGTCCTCGTAGTTCTCTTCCTTTCCTTTAGCTTTCTGATATATTCACGTTTCTTTATTCTATACAATGATGTTTACTTTTGCAAGGCTTTCATGTTATGATAACTTAAACATACTTTCTAGATTTGTTTACAACTGGCTTTTTTCTATTCAGCCTTATGTTCTAGGATTTATCTGTACTTTTTCATGTACCAACAATTTACTCATTTTCACTGCTATACAGTCTTCCAGCATAACAATATACTAAAATTTATTTACTTATTATGCTTTTAATGACAAATATATTTTTGTTTACAATTTTCTGCTACTACAAACTGTTGCTATGTATATTCTTGAACAGTTGCCCAGAGGTATATGTACCTAAGTTTGTTTAGGATATATGTATAGGAGTGAATTTCTGCATCATAGAATATATTAATATCAACTTTATAGGATGATACTAAATTGTTTTCCAAAGCAGTTGTGTTTCTTAATTTTTGCCAATATACCAGTGTAAATCATTTTTAAAATTTTTATTTTATTTTTTATTTTTATAGGTATATTTTTTATTTTTATGGGTATATATTTATTTTTATGGGTATGTATTTAGTAGGTGTATACATTTAGGGGTTAGATGAAATATTTTGATATAGGCAGACAATGTGTAATAATCACATTATGGCAAATAGGATATCCATCACCTCAAGCATTTATCTTTTGCATTACAAGCAACCCAATTACATTCTTTTAGTTATTTTTAAATGTACAATTAAATTATTATGACTATAGTCACCCTGTTGTGCTATCAAATGCTAGGTCTTATTTATCCTTTCCCTTGTTTTTTGGACCCATTAATCATCTTCACCTCCCTTCCATGCCCACACTACTCATCCCAGCAATGATGAATTTTATCAAATGCATTTTTAGCATCAATTGAAATCATCATATGTTTTTGTCCTTCATTCTGTCAATATGATGTATCACATTGGTTTATGTGTGTTGAACCATCCTTGCATCCCTGGGATAAATCCCACTTGGTCATAATGAATAATCTTTTTAATGTGTTGTTGAATTGGGCTTGCTGGTATTTTGATGAAAACTTTTGTATTAATATTCATCAGTGATATTGGCCTATAATTTCCTGTTTTTGATGTATTTTTTCTGGTTTTCATATTAGGACAACACTGGCCTTGTAGAATGAGTTTGGACGTATTCACTCCTCCTCTATTCTTCAGAATAGTTTGAGTAGGATTGATATTAGTCCCTCTTTAAATGTGTGGTAGAGTTCAGTAATGAAGCCATCATGTCCCAGGCTTTTATTTGCTGGGAGAATTTTTATTACAACTTTGATCTCATTACTTGTTATTGATCTGTTGAAGATTTGAATTTCTTCATAGTTCACTCTTGGTAGGTTTTATGTATCTAGGAATTTATCCATTGCTTCTAGATTTTTCCAATTTATTGGCATATAATCACTCATAGTAGCCACTAATGATCATTTGAATTTCTGCAGTATCAGTTGTATTGTCTTCTTTTTCATTTCTCATTTTATTTATTTGGATCTTCTCTCTTTTTATCTTCATTAGCCTGGCTGAAGTTTTGTCAATTTTGTTGATATTTAAAAAAAAATAACTTTTTTGTTTCATTCATCTTTTATATTGTTTTCTTCATTTCATTTATTTCTGCTCTGATCTTTATTATTTCTTTTTTTCTATTAATTTTGGATTTGGTTTGCCCTTGCTTCTCTAGTTCTTTATGATGCATTGCTAGGTTGTTTATTTGATGTTTTTCTTCTTTTTTGATGTAGTCTCTTATAGCTCTAAAATTCCCTTTTAGTACTGCTTTTGCTGTAATCCATAGGTTTTGGTATGTTGTGTTTCCATTATCATTTGTTTCAAGAAATTTTTCAATTTTCTTCTTAATTTCTTCATTGAACTACTGGTTATTCAAGAGGATATCATTTAATTTACATGTGTTTATATAATTTTCAAATTCTTTTTGTTATTAATTTCTAGTTTTATTCCACTGTGGTCAAAGAAGATGCTTGATGCTATTTTATCTTCTTTGAATGTTTTAAGATTTGTTTTGTTACCTAACATGTGGTCTATCCTTGAGAATGACCCATATGCTAAGGAAAAAAATGCATATTCTGTAACCTTTAGACAAAATGTTCTGTAAATATCTATCGAGTTCATTTTGTCTATAGTGCTGATTACGTCAATTTTTTTTGATTTTCTGTCAAAGATCTGTCCAATGCAGAAAGTGGAGCGTTGAAATCTCCAGCTATTATTGTATTATTGTACTGATGTGTGTTTCTTGTAGGCAACAGATCATTGGGTCCTATTCTTTTTATCCATTCAGCTACTTTATGTCTTCATTAAATGTTATTATTGACAACATTTAATTTGCTCATTTTTTGTTTATTTTATGACTGTTTTGTGATCTTCTTTTCTTTCCTTTCTGTCTTTCTTTCAGTGAAGGTGATTTTCTCTGGTGATATGATTTAATTTCTTGCTTTTTTTGTGTGTGTATTCCTTGTATTATTATTATTTTTATTTATTTATTTATTTTTTTTTGAGACAGAGTCTTGCTGTGTCACCCAGGCTGGAGTGCAGTGGCGCTATCTCGGCTCACTGCAAGCTCTGCCTCCTGGGTTCACTCCATTCTCCTGCCTCAGCCTCCCAAGTAGCTGGGACTACAGGCGCCCACCACCATGCCTGGCTAATTTTTTGTATTTTGTTTAGTAGAGACGGGGTTTCACCATGTTAGCCAGGATGGTCGTGATCTCCTGACCTTGTGATCCGCCCGCCTCAGCCTCCCAAAGTGCTGGGATTACAGGTGTGAGCCACCAAGCCCAGCCCCTTGTACTATTTTTTATTTGAGATTACCATGAGGCTTGCAAATACTATCTTATAACACATTATTTTAAGCTGACAATGTTAAGTCAGGTTATCATTGTCAGCTTAACAATGTTAAATTGCAGCTTAACATTGCAAACAATGTTAAGCTGCAACTTAACGTTGCAAAAACAAATAAGCAAGAAGAAAACTAATGAAAACTCTATAATTTTGTCCTCCCGCTTTTTACCTTTTTGTTGTTTCTATTTACATCTTATCATACTGTGTCTTGAAAACTTGTTGTTGTTTTTGTTTGTTTGTTTATTTTTTGAGACAGAGTCTTGCTCTGTCACCCAGGCTGGAGTGCAGTCATGCAATCTTGGCTCACTGCAACCTCCACTTCCTGGGTTCAAATGATTCTCTTGCCTCAGCCTCCCAAGTAGCTGGGAATACAGACATGTGCCTCTACGCCTGGCTAATTTTTTGAATTTTTAGTAGAAATGGGGTTTCACCATGTTAGCCAGGATGGTCTCGATCTCCTGACCACATGATCCACCCTCCTTGGCCTCCCAAAGTGCTGGGATTACAGGCATGTGCTACCACGTCTAGCCAGCTTTTTTTTTTATTGTTTCATCATTTAGTCTTTCTTACTTAAGAGTAGTTTACACACCATAGTTACAGTGTTATAATATTCTATGCTTTTCTGTGAACTTACTATTACCAGTGAGTTTTGTGTCTTCAGGTGATTTCTTATTTCTCGTTAAAGTTCCTTTCTTTCTGATCAAATTACTTAGCATTTCTTGTAGGACAGGTCTGATGTTGATGAAATCCTTCAGCTTTTGCTTGTCAGGGATAGTCTTGGGTATAAAGTATTAATTCATTGAAGGCAATTTGCATCTATGTGATTGTTAGTATGGTTGAATATGTTCCTATGTATTTATTTAGTTTTCTTCTGCAGAGTTTCTGTCTTAGTCTGTTCAGGCTGCTATAACAAAATACCATATACTGGGTAGCTTATAAAGAACAGAAATGTATTCTCACCGTTCTGGACTCTGGGAAGTCAAAGATGAAGGTGAAAGATGCCAGATGATCTGGTGTCTGGTGAGGGCCCATTTCCTGGTTTAAAGAACAGTGTCTTTCACTGTGTCCTACTCACGTGATAAGACAGGCATGACAGCTCTCTGAGGCCTCTTTATAAGAGCACTAATATTATTTTTAAAGGCTCCACCCTCATGACCTAATTACTTCCCAAAGGTCCACCTCTTGACACTATGCATTTGTAATGACATTTCAACATATTAATTTTTTGAGAATACAAACATTGATATTATAGCATTTCACGCCTAATCTCCAAAAATTCAGGTTCTTCTCACATGCAAAATATATTAATTTTATCCCAAGAGCTCCCAAAATCTTAACTTGTTCTAGCATCAACTTCAAAGCCTAAGTCTAAAGTCTCATCTAAATGTATCTAAATTAGATATGAATAAGACTCAAGGTGGGATTTATCCTTAGGCAAATTGTTCTTTAGCTGTGAATCTGTGAAGTGAAAGGAGTTATAAGCTCCCAAAACACAATAGTCGCACAGACATAGAACATAGCAAATAGGAAAGAAATAGGAAAGAAAAAAGGGGTAACAGGTCCCAAGTAAGTCCAAAGCCTTTTGAGAATAATCTTTGACTGAAAAATATGACCTCCAGGCTCACTGGCACAGAGATCTTGCCTCTGCAGCTCTGTTAGGCAGGGGTTGTTCACCTAAGGCCATGGGCAGCCCAGTTCCCACTGTTTTGGGTGGCCCCATTACTATGGCTTTTCTGGGCCCAGTGAGTATCACTGCTCTCACAGGTTGTACGCAGTCCCAGTGGTTTTACCAGGCTGGAATTGCAAGCCAATGTTTCTACTAGTCAGAGGTTGCAGGGATGTCCTGACCCCATTGTTCCACTAGGCATTGCCCTAGTGGAGGTTCTCTGCAGTGACCTGGCCCTCAAGGAATCCTTCTTCCTGGATCACACTTTCAAAGTTCCACATGGCTGTATCTTTTGAAATCTGGGGTGGGGGTAGCCATGCCCCCATGGCTTGTGCATTTTGTACCCCAAAAGATGCTGCCAAGGTTTACCACATGTGCCTTTTAGAGGGGAAGTCACTGCTGCCCATGCTGTATTGGGGTCCACTGAAGCCATACCTAGGATGGTCGAGGAGTGCTGCCCCAGAATTTGGAGAGTGGAGCCTTGAGCTGGACAGCAAGCATTAAGGTAGTGAAGGTGCCCTCATCCTCTTTGAAATCCTTCTGTCCCCAAGACTCTTGCACTTTGGCTCTATGTTAAAAGGGGTAGCCCCAGTGAATCCAAAATGACATTGAGTACCTTGTTGAAGAGTTTGACATTGTATATTTTGAGAAGTCAAATGAGTGCCTTGGTCACTATCAATAATGTCTAGAACTCCTAGGGGATAGAGTATCTTAGTGAGGGCTTGTACTGTGACCTTATCCTACATTTTGAGTATCTGTGAGGCAAGAGATTTCTAGAGATTTTTACTCCAAAGGGGAATCTTGGTTAAGAAATTGTTGCTGTAAAAATTTGTAGATGAGGCTTATTGTTAGCTAGGATATCTAATGTTAAATGGCTGAATAAAGTTCAGTCAGTTTTGCTGATCCTTGGTTTTCATCTTTGATCAGGAACATGCAGTTGAAGGATGAAAAGCAATTTAAACAGCCCTCCAGTGAGCACGTAATGGTGGTGGGGCCATCCCTCTTACATGAACTTCTTTTACTGCTCACTTGGTTGATACCAAGGGGCTCTCCATGAAACTAAGGGGTACAGAAAAGGGCAAACTCCCCCATCACTGTGTCATTTGGCAGGGAAATGAGGGCAAGACAGCCCCTTCCAACTCCTGCAGTGGGAGACCTAGGTTTAGCTCCACCTGATAGCAAGGAGACTTCAGTGGCCATGCTGAGCTCATGGGGTGCTGTTACCATGACCCAAGGTGTAACGGGCAGCTGGGTATGGAGGGCCATAAGCTCAGGTCCTGTAACAACTCTGTTTCTAGGAGAGCTAACAATTATAGCTAGCAGTTGTTACCCTAATGGTATATAATGTTGAGCCAAGGAAGGTAATTTCTTGCACTGGAAGCCCATGGGCAATATATAGCCATCATTGATATATCCAAGACCCCAAAGGGAACAACAGGAGGTTGCTAAAGCTGCTAGAGTGAAGGAGCCTGGTTGGGGAGCACTAATGTTCTACTGCAATTTGGACAGATGCTAGGGGCTTTTGTTATAGAAGGTTTAATTCAAAGTATGCCAATTTGTGAGTGACAGCACATATGGGCTTAAGTAAAATTTCTAAATAAAGAATATGTTGTCTCCAAAACCCAAAGCCTAAAAGAACTTTCTCTTGTTTTAACATCATGGTTGCTGAGAAGGTCAGTAGCTGTTTCTTGACAGTATCAGGAATGGAGCAGCCCTCAGCTTACCAAACAATTTTCAGAAATTTAACTGAAGTGGTGTGGTCCTGTACTATGTGTGAAACAATGACCAACTTCTCTCTATGAACTCCTTTGGGAGTATTTGTGTGTCCTCAATAAATGTATCAAATGGATCTCCATGGAGGAGGATGTCATGAGTATGATGTTATACCTGTGCTTCTGAGTAAAGTTGGTTGCAATTAAGATCTTACCTACAAAGATTGCGTATGATCACAAGAATGTTGATGTAGCCCATAGACAGCTAGGTAAGCACCTCCTTTTGTGTCACTTAAAAAGTGAAAGCAAACAACATCCAAGAGTCTATTGAAATAAACACTAAATGGAATGTAATAGACAAATCTACAACTACAAAAGAGTCAAAAGTATTTATCTGTTGCTGGTTGGATGGATTTGGTAATTTAAATAATCGTAGGTATGGGCACCTTAATTGGTATGACTAGAGCATTAGCCTTATAGCAATCCACTATGAGGTGCCACTTATTTTTTCAGGTTTAGAAGTAGGCCAAATTGGGCTGTTAATTAGAGAAGCAGTAGGGATAACCAACTCTTCTTTAAATGTCTTGTAGAAAAGGTTTTAATCCTTGAAGGTCCTGTTTTAATTTATATACAGCTTGATAACCTGTTTTATCTGCAGTAAGATCCACAGGGTGCCATTTTATCAAACCAATAGTTAAGTGCCAAAGACTTAATTTAATTTCAGTTTATTGCTTGTTGGGTCACAGCAGTCATGACCACTATGACATATTTTAGAAAAATGGGCATGGTGACTATGCTATTTTGTGAAGTCTTAGTAAGTCATTTGTTTTCATTTATGTGACCTCAGTATGTCACATTGTAACTTCTCTTCCCCTATATGAACTATCACCAAACGGGCCCATATATTGCACAAACTATCAGTCTTTCCTCAGAACACTCTATAGAACGGGGCCAATGCCTGGTAAGACACACACCAGCTGTCAGTGGTAAGAGATTTTCCCAACTCTAGTGTCAGTCATGGCTTGTGATAGAATCAAGACACGTACTACAATCTGAGGCACACAGATAGTAAATCTATTCTGGGACACACTTCCCATGCCACTTACAAAAGGAGGACTCCATTCCCACAGCACTGTCACTAGACACTAATTGTTGAAAACTTCCAACTTACGTTGGTTGAGTCTAAACAGAGACTTGGTAAGACTTGTAAATGCAGAAAAATCAGCACAACTCAAAGCACAAGCTTGCCAACAGGTAGCAATACATTTCAAAAAGCATGTTACCCAGTAAGCAGCAGAGCCAGTTAACCTCTCATTCATACCTTGTGTTCCTTTCATGCTCGACTGCGATATTTTACTTTTTAGAAGTTTATCTGAAAATTCTTTGAGTTGTGGAAGGAAAATGGATTCCTTCAGAGTATTAGATTTTGCTTCTTTCAGGAATCTGAGATGGTAGCTTAGGCTACTAAATTGTATTATTTATTTAAAGTTTCTCTGGACCACCCATGCAGTATACATTCTTATTCCAAAGCCGCTTTGAGGAAGTATCTTGGTGTTAAAAATTCTTGAGGAAGATATTTTTCCCTTCAATATCAAATCAAATCAATTTCAATATCAAAATTATGATGAGCAACTTTTCTTGTAGTATTCTTAACGAGAGGTTAGTTTATTTTAAATTCACTTTTGTAAGGAGGTTGTAACCCTTGGTGACCTCTTTAAGCGTATGTCTCCTATCAGACTCCTAAACATAGGTAAACCCACAGACTTGTGTATTGTCCTCAATATCTCTTAAAAATCAAAGTAAGTTCACCTGGTTCATCAAACGACCACAAACAAAAGTCAAATAAAGTACTCAGCAACTTGTCTTGGTTTGTTTCTTCACATAAACTTTTTGGTGGATTATAGTTCATGTTTTTGTAAGTTTATCAGTGCATTTAAGCTCATTTATAATTTATGCAGAGGTTTGATTATTTCTTCAGTGAAGTAGCCAGTCACTAAACTTAGTTTTCTTTTTATTTTTATATGTATTTTAATTATTATTTGAAGTTCTCATGAACATCAAGAAGATGCCTTTTAAAGTGAATGAGATTTTTTTTTTTAAACCTGACTATATAAATTTGGCCCTTCTTTTTGGGTAGAAACTATTCCTTAGAAAAGAAAAGATACTGTGTAATTTTATGTGTCTGAAAAAATGATTCTTACATAATGCACATATGGTAATCGGTTTTGTTATTTTTAAAAATGCAATTTAACATTTGATTTTAGACATACTCCCCTGGATTTATTAGAAATGACAGGCAATTGTTCCTTTAAAAATTAAATACTCATCACCTGCAATATTTCTTATTTATGAAATTGCTCTTGTTTGAGATGTTAAAAATAGGGAGGAGAATATAATTTTTTCTCCTTATCACAGAGTAATGTAGAAAAATGGAGATTCAATCTCATAGACTCTCATGTGAATATAAAAAGATTTCTCATGTGTAGTAGATTGTTATATTGGGGAGAAACAAAGACTTTGGCTCCCAATACTTTTGTCATTTGTAGTGCCCTCACACAATAATGATAGGCTTGATCATATCACAGTTTTGGTCAATGAGACATTAGCAAAAGTGATACAAGCAGGGGTTTGTTCTATGCTTCTATTACTGGTGGCAAATCTGTATGGATCTGCAGCAACCTCAATTCTTGCCTCCTCAGAAGAAATAATTTGACTGAGGGGCAGAAGTTAGAAGGAGAGACCCAGGCAAGTTTTAGAGCAGGAGTTAAAGTTTATTAAGAAGCTTTAGAGCAGAAATGAAAGGAAATAAAGTACAGTTGAAAGAGGGCCAAGCAGGTGACTTAAGAGATCAAGTGCCCTGTTTGACCTTTGACTTGGGGTTTTATATGCTGACATACTTCCAGAATCTTGTATCCCTTCTCCCTTGATTCTTCCCTTCAGGTGGGCAGTCCGCATGCACACTGGCCTGCTAGCACATGGGAGGTGAGCATGCACAGTATATTTAGTGGAGTTGTATGCATGCTCACTTGAGGTATTCTTCCCTTAGCAGTTCAATGTCCCTGGATAGTCATATACCAGTTAAACTCTGCTATTTTACCTCTTAATGCACATGCTTGAGCCCACTTTCCTAATGCCTGAGATCTTATTGGGAAGCTGCTAATCACCAGTGTCAGGTTATTTCTATCTATTGGGAGACTGCCTCTCCCTGGCACCAGCAGGGACCAAATATTATTTTAGAGAGACAATTAAAAACTGCCTAACAATCACCTGATGGCTGCCTGACATTCCTGATGTATGCGAGGCAGCCCTCTCCTGCCCTGCTCGTGCCTGACTAGCCAAAGTAACATTCTCCCACCGAAGAGACCAAGACCACAATTATTTGAGGAAAATGCATGAACCTCAGTCTTCTGTAACTGCTTCCTGCCTCCAGAGGGGTGATGGTGGTGGTTGTTCTGTGGATCTTGGCCTCTTTGCTAGATGTCAGGGCAGGAGGATGGCTCCATGGGTTGGTGAAAGCAGTATCCAGCCAGGTCCAAGGGAGACAGGGACAAGATTTTGCCTCTGTCATGTCTCACTAATGGGCAGTCTAGGGGTCTGTAGAAGGGTTACTCTTGAATATTGAGAGGAAGTTACCCCTCACTGAGGATCATCTGGAGCTTGATAGCCTGAAGGCTAGAGGAGGCATATCAGGTTATTAGATTTAGAAGAATGTCAGAACAAAATACGGGAGTGATGACAGCACCAAAAAATTCTGAGACCGCTGATACATCCAGGTAGCTGGTGTTAATAGCTATAGTCATACCTGCTAAGACTTTGCTCTGTGGGGTTGCTACCAATTCCAAAATGTGCCCAGAATTAGAATATTGATCCAGATTTTTACATTACCCATCCCTCTTGTTTCTTCTGAGCTGCAGCGAGAGACTACTGGTTGATTCACAGGAATAAGCAGGACTAGGCTAAACTGCAAACAAAAACTCCAAAACAACTGATAAGTCTAGAACCTAATAACAAGTGTGCCATACCTGTACCCTCTCCCCTCCCCTCTCTCTTTCCATCTCCCTTCCCTCTCCCCTTCCTTCTAATATTGAAACATAATTTCTCTCTCTCCAGTCCTAATTTTTATGAAAAACAAAGTATAATAGGTCTGATTTGTTAGCAAAATAAGCTTTAGTCTTATTAAACTTGTCCTGATTATTTGTATAAAGCACAGCAAGAATAATTATTTGTCACATAGGCTCCTTTTTAATTGGCTTTGATGGAACTTCATTCCATAAAGAATCTCAGATAATACTTGATATTCTTGAGTCTTGAGCCCAGCCATGGGTTTGTGCTATCAAACACCTGTATGAGTTGGGTAAATTCCTCTCCTCTTGAGGTCCCAAGATAATTTGGGGCTCCCAGGCCTGTCATAAAGTGACATTCTTTACTTGCCATAGGCCAGGAACCCTGTACAGGGAATGTGTGGACAAGGTAAGAGGCCAGTTTTTCCAAGGGGGTTTTATTGGCTCTATAGGTCAAATTTGATTCCTTAAAGGAAGCCCACCATTCAGGTCAAAGCCTTGGTAAAATAATCAGTTTCTCCGATGTGCCCTGTTGCAAAAGAAAACAAATTCTTATTGTATTTATGCAAATAAGTATATTGCCATAAGTTAAGAATATTCACAAATAGTTTCCAGATTCTGTGGAAATCAGGTAGAGAGAAAGCAATAGGCTCCAAATTTTGTTAATAGGAGTATACTTTATGCAATTTTTAAAAGCTGTAAATAGAAGGATTATTTCAGTTTTCTATTAGTTCAGTCCATGCAGTTAACTTCTGTTCTGCTTAATATTCATGAACATTTTAGCTCTCCATGAGAGTCCTGAACATTTTTCCTTTATTCTAGTGTCACTATCTCCAAAGTTTTCAGAAACCTGCATGTAAGAGCACCTGTTAAAGTCTTATAGTTGATTATAAAACCACCTTTTAAATAGGATTAAAACAAGACAAAAATTGTCTGTCAATAACAAAAAGTCTTAGGGCAGCCATAGTCAAAGACACAATTGACAAAGAAATTTGTTACCTCTGTGAAATACAATGATTTAATATAACAATTATAGTGATTACTGATAATGTATACTAAGTCACATTAGAATTA
Organism: Pongo pygmaeus; assembly: GCF_028885625.2. Taxonomy (NCBI): domain Eukaryota; kingdom Metazoa; phylum Chordata; class Mammalia; order Primates; family Hominidae; genus Pongo; species Pongo pygmaeus. The sequence continues at coordinate 158,936,151 of NC_072373.2, read as the reverse complement.
GGAGTTTGGCACAAATTTGGAATACATGCCAATAACAAATTTATACAAATACAGACCTAAGAAAGCCAGATTTTACCTTTGCTTTAGTGTATTGTTGATGTTAAATCCAATTCTTAATAAAACTTTAAACACATATCTATTCAATCATAATGTGTTTGACTGTAAGGTAAGATTTCCATAAACCTTTTCAAACTCTTTAAAGTTTTCTGTTAAAAAAGAAGAAAAATGCACTAAGAAAACCATCTTGTGCTTGTATTCCAATATTCAATTTATGAATAAACTGGATAGTACTCTTTTAATTTTAGCCAATATGTTTACATAAAGAATTTCCTTTATAGGATTAATTTTTCACAAATCTTCCACAACTTGCTCACACCTTTAGCTTTATCCTATCTAACTTAAAATAATCCTTTAACCCTCCAAACTTTGTCAGAAATCTGCATTTCCATGCCTTCTTATAATCTTTTTTTACCAAAAGCACATTCTACTTTCCTTACAAGCCTTGCGTGTAAAGCTGCTTTTGCAGTAGTCTCAAGTACATGTTACACTGATAACTCATAGCAACTTTTACTTTTGGTGAAAAACCTGGTAAATAAGTGATTCTAATTATGTACTAGGTTTAGAGCCTGGGACACCAGACAGAAGAGTAGATAAGGTCTGACTCTTTCCAGCATAGCTAGGGGGCATGAATCTCTGTGTGTCCCCAGGCCTTACCTAGGTTTAAAGCAGGCAAGTTGTACATTTAAGTCATAGCATTAGTTTATCAAACATTTAGTAGGCCTAATAACCTTTGAAATTCTTTAAATTTTTTAATAAATTCCCTTTCATGAATATTTTTAATACTTACACAGATCATTTATGGCATGCTTGAACTTTCTCACCTGTCCTAAACATCCCTGTTTTTAAACAACTGGTTATTTTACTTTAGGGCAAGAATTTACCACACAAGATCCTTTGTCAGACAAAATATCTTTTTTTATAACCTTCATTGCCAATAATACCTTTACTTTTATAACCTTCAAAATAGACAAGTCTTTTTTTTCTATTAGAAAGTTAAGGTTTGTATTGCATATTGCTGTGTGAGTTCTGAGAAGGTGGAGCAAATGAGGAGGTTATTTACATATTGTAGAAATTATCCCCCATCAAGAGACTGCTTAGTTAGATTTTTGCTAAGGTTTGTGTGTGTAAGTGTGGGCTAGTTCTAAGCCCCTGAGGTAGAACCATCCAAGTTGAAATTGTTGGTTAAAGATTTAGCTAGCTTTTCTGGAAGAAACAGAGCTATTAGAGAGAAGGATGAATTTAGAGGTCAGGTAATTATTCAGCAGGCACCCATCTTGGAAATTGTATTTTTTGCCCCAAAGGTGTGTGAATCTTCTCTTTGGAGGAAAGAGGTGCCATTTGCCCACATTATCCAACAGGATTTCAAGGAGAGTTGCTTAGAGAAAGAGATTATCATAGAGTAGGCAGCTCTTGAACCCAAAAGGGAAGTTTATAATTTTACTTGCCACCTCCCGACTTGCCCTTGGCTTTGTCCTATTGATGATGATGTCTGATTTGGAAGCAAGCCAGAGCAGAAAGCCTTTCAGCTCAAGGCCATCAGGGGTTGGGATTCTGTCCCAGGGGCCCTTTGACCCTCAGGACAGTTCTATTCCACTGGTCAAATTTGTGGTAGAGGAGGCAAGCCATTTGAGGCCTTCTCCCATTTGTCCCATTGGGGCAGTTTTCCTTCCAGTGGCCTGGATTCCCACATCAATGGCAATTCCTTAAAGGAGTTTCCTTAGGGCAACCTGGAGGGGGCTTGAGAGCTAGTAAAGCAGCCAACAGTTGAATCTGCCTCTTGTCTCTGCATTTATCCTTTTTCTCTCAGTTCATTTTTAGGCCAAACTGTATTACAAAGGAAAACTAGTTTTTTTATTTTAAGGTTTAGGGGAATCAAACTATTTCCAGTTTTGGGGGATGCACCCGAGGGGTGTGTCCTGTGGTATGGAGACATGATTACCCATCTGTGAAGACAGAACAGAGAAAAAAAAAGAATTAAAAAGAAAAAAGGCATCCCCTTTTGCTCTCCTTTCATTCTGAATGGGCCACCCCCATTCATCCTTAGGGTTTTGGAATAAATCAGTCTTTCCAAGTACCGTTAACGCTGGTCCCATCTTATCACAATTTCCCACTTGAGAACAGAGGAGACACTGGAGTGAACAGTGGTCCCCAGGTTCATCCTTACGGTTCTAGAATAAAGTGGTCTTACCATGTACCCCTAACCTTGTCTTCATCTCTGCTCTAATTGTAATCTGTTAGCCTGGGACCAACCTCCATCTCTGTCCTATGGGTCTCTTGTGCCCACAGCCTTGGGCTATAGTGGCTCTCACTCAGAACATTTTAGCAACAAAATAATTGTATCTTAGATTCCCATTTCCCATGTTTTTTTTTGTTTTGTTTTGTTTTGTTTTAACATGGAGTCTCACTCTGTCTCCCAGGAGGAATGCAGTGGCAGTGATCTCGGCTTACTGCAGCCTCTGCCTCCCAGTTCAAGCAATTCTTCTGCCTCAGCCTCCCAAGAAGCTGGGACTACAGGCAAGTGCCACCATGCCCAGCTAATTTTTTGTATTTTTAGTAGAGACAGCATTTCACCATGTTAGCCAGGATGGTCTTGATCTCCTGACCTCGTGATCCACCTTCCTCAGCCTCCCAAAGTTCTGGGATTACAGGCATGAGCCACTGGACCCGGCCTCCCATGTTCTTTAAGTTGACAAGAAACCTGTATTTTTAGCTAACTGCTATAAGGGGGTTGGACTTCCCTCCCTTTGAATATGACCTGGAAGATCTTGAGGCCTGTTGAGAAAGGTGTAGAAGTGATTAGAGAAATGGAGGCTAAAGGAGGAAGTGGGAGGAAGCTAGAGGAATACTCCTGTAATGCCTTCATGTGCTTGCAAAAACAGTAGCTCTTGGATTCGAGAGGGAAACATGTATTTGCCCTCTTGACATAAAGTAATAACCTCCAGGGGACTTAGGCCTTGGGGTAAGAACTCTCAAATGGCAAAGGAAGAATTTTCCCTCCTCCAAAAGGGGGTGCTAATTCAAAAAAAGCAAGTAGGTGGGGTCCTTAAAGAACCACGGAGTGAGGCCTTGTGCAGGTGAGACAAACTGCTTCAAAAACCACCAAAAAACTTAGCCCTAGAATGTAACAGGGACAAAAAGCATATGGTAAGTTATAAGAAGCTGGCAGAGCCAGGGTTCCAATTAGTGTCTGTTTCAGCAATGTGCCAACAGACAGGGTAAGGGTTTGAGGTCATCTGAGCTAATAAGGTGAAAACAAGTTTAAATCTCAGGAGATATCTGCAAGGAAGCCTCTGTCTTTGCTGCTGCACAAATGCAACAAGAGCCACAGGAACACGAATAACAGGGAAGGTGTGTTAAAGGAGTTACGTGGTAAGCAAAGTGAAAGCAAAGAGGCAGACTTGGCCCCAAGGTGGATTGTCCAGTTGGTACACTAGGTCATTTCAGAATATACACAGAGAAAACAGGAGAATGGGTGGTAGAATGGGTGGTAAGAAAATAATAATAATTTTCTTATTATTTTTATTGAAAAGAGCTGATTTTATTTGAAAAAACATAGAAAACCCCAGCAATTTCACAGTTTTAGTTTTTAGCCCTACCACTCCAATGAGCCTCTTGTCCTGGAGGGCCATTAGTGCCTCAGATCTACTCAGTACAGACCCAAGGTCCTTCCCACCCCTGCAAGCCACCTTTCAGGGTTAGCTGAGAGATCAGCCAAGGGGAGAAGAGCAACTTGTGGCCAAGAGGAATCATTCTGGGGGTTTGTTAGTAAGCAGGAGTGTGAAAGAGGAGAAGAAAACCATGTACAGTGGTTGACTGCCTCTTGCCAAAGGTGAGCCGTACAGGTGTCTTACCACTTAGGGGCACCAAAGTATGTTACTAGTGGAAAATTCTTACAGATCTGCACCAACCTCAATTCTTGCCTCCTCAGAAGAATTTGACTGAGGGGCATAAGGTAGAAGAAAAGACCAAGGCAAGTTTTAGAGCAGAAGTGAAAATTTATTAAAAAGCTTTAGAGCAGAAATGAAAGGAAGTACACTTGAAAGAGGTCCAAGCAGGCCACTTGTGAGATCAAGTGCCCTGTTTGACCTTTGACTTGCGGTTTTATATGTTGGCATTCTTCCAGGATCTTGCATCCCTTCTCCCCTGGTTCTTCCCTTCATATAGGTTGTCCCCATGCACATTGGCTGGCTAGCATATGGGAGGTGAACACATACTCTGTATTTACTGGAGTTGTATGCATTTCCACTTGAGGTGTTCTTCTCTTAGCAGTCGAATGTCCCTGGGTGGTCATATAACAGTTAAACTCTGCCATTTTGCCTCTTACTGCACACACTTGAGCTCACTCATCCAGTGCCTGAGATTGTATCAGGAAGCTGCTGATCACCAGTTTCAGATTATTTCTTTTGGGAGAGCCTCTCCCTGGCACCACTGTAACCAATTATTATTTTAGAGAGACGGTTAACAGCTACCTGACAATTGCCTTATGGCTGCTTGACATTCCTGGTGTGTGCAGGGGAAGCCCTCTCCTGCCCTGCTCATGCCTGACTAGCTATTTATGGTAATACTTCTACAATAAGGTTTACCCTCTCAGAATGCTTTGTTTCAGAATTTAGGAGCTATGCTATAAGTTAGTCCTAACTCTCCTGCTGGAGAGAGGGGCCACATGGCAAGGCCTCGGAGGATGCAATATCATGTTTAAAGCCAGCAACAATGAGGATAACTGAGGCCCTCAGCCATCAGTCAATGCCAAGTCCCAGTAGGTGAGAGTAAACCCACTTTTGCAAAAATTATCAGTGAGAAAATTATGACAGTGAAAGAAATCTGAGCTAAACCAGCCCCCATCTTGCTTTCTCCTTAATTATTCATGGGCTATTGGGTTGAGCTAACTTTGGAAGATATTCAGGCTGTAGTTCAAATGGTAATGGGCCTTGCCCAAAATTCAACCACTTTTGTAAAGCTAACGAAAGGCCATTAGGCTATGGGGAGGAGAGGAGCCTGAGTTCTGCTAAGGCACAGGCACAAGCGACAGTCAGCCATTATTCCAGAGGTTATAAGACATGCAACTCCTCCAATTACTTCTGTAAATAATATCACTATTGTAAAATCTAAGATTGGCCTTTTGAAATATCTTTTAAGGTTTTTTGTATGTCTGATACCCATGGCTCCACCTGAATCCACCTGGACCTGCCAAGCTAGCTCCTGTGGCCCCACCCAGAAATGATTCAGCATGCAGGAGGATAGTTTTGACCCCCTATGATTTCATCTCTGCCCCAATCAATCATTAGCAAGCCTAGCCACCCCACCCCTTTCCCCAAACTGCTTTTGAAAAACCCCTAACCTACAAACATTGGACAAGAATGATTTGAGAACTAGCTCCATCTCCCATGTGGCATGGCTGGCCTCATGTCTATTAAACTTTTAATTTACTGCAATGCCATGTCTGTCTTTAAGCAGCAGGCAGGAAGAACCTCTCAGGCTGTTATAACAGAAGGCTTCTTGAACCTTCCAGCTCAGCCTATCCAGCTGAATCCAGGCCGAGGGTGCCCCCAGTGGACACGATATGGAGCACAAGAAAAGCCCAGTCAACCTGCAGAATCATAAGAAACAATAAATCCTAGTATTTTTAAGCCATTATTTTTGAATACTTTGTTATAAGTAACATGTAAAAAGCACCATGCAAGATGTTCTATTCAGACCTGATATTAGAAAATTTTGCTTTCTCATATAAAAGCAGTATTACCTCAAAAGCTAAAATATGCATTCCCTTCCTTCTATAACATCTTCTTCATTTCCAATTAACTTGGAAATCTGTATTAAACTAAAAATTTGATGTTGTCAGTGTTGTTATATTTTATTTTTCTCACCTGTAATATTTATATGATTTAGAAAAGAAACTCTGTCTACATTCTAAAACAAAGAACAAGTGACTCAGTGGCATAGGATACAGATGCATGACCAGGTCAAAGTATTGGAGTAATAATATCCTCCTTTTCCTACACAATTTTTCCTTTTCTACACAATTTTTCTCAACTATTTTGTTTTACTACTTCTGTGACTAGCAGGTTCAATCATGTGTATTTAACTGTCAGGAAATTTTGTTTGAAATTTTGTTAATTTTTTTTCTTAGACATGCAATAACCCAAACAATGACTAGATCTGGATGAAATTATACTTCTCATATATATGGTCCTGTATGAGCCAGGGTTCTCTAGAGAAACAGAACTGATAGGATAGAGGTACATATAAAGAGAAGTTTATTAAGGACTATTGACTTACATGATCAAAAGGTGAAGTCCCACAATAGGCCGTCTGCAAGCTGAGGAGCAAGGAAGCCAGTCTGAGTCCCCAGAACTCAAAAGTAGGAAAGCCAACAGTGCAGCCTTCAGTCTGTGGTTGAAGGTCCAGGAGTCCAAAAGCTGAAAAACTTAGAGTATGATGTTTGAGGGTACGCATCATCCAGCACAGGAGAAACATGTAGGCTGGAAGACTAAGCCAGTCTAGTCTTTCTTATTCCCCTGCCTACTTTTATCCTAGCTGTGCTTGCAGCTGATTAGATGGTGCCCACCCAGATTGAGAGTGGGTCTGCCTCTCCCAGTCCACTGACTCAAATGTTAATCTCCTTTGGCAACACCCTCACACACACACACCCAAGAGCAATACTTTGAATCCCTCAATCCAATCAGGTTGATACTCAATATTAACATTTACAGCACCTATTTCCTTGGGTAATATAGTACTTCATTGATTCTAGAGCTCATTCTTGTTTTTATATTTTAATATCTCTTAAATTTAGATTCTTGAAATTATAAGAAGGCAGTGATGTATTAACTCATTTATTATTGGTAATACACAAAATTATTATGCATTTTTAAATATTTCATATCTTAAATATAATGAAATTTAACATAACATATATTCCATGTTTGATAGGTTCTATCATGTTGAATGCCTTGTCTGCTAAGTCATGATGCTGTGAACCATTCTGCCCTAAAGGCTACTGTGATAATCAGTGGAACTGGCTCTGTGAATAAGCCATCCTAAGCATGTAAACACTGGTGCTAATGAAACAGCCTCATTGTTTGGGGTGCCACCCAAAGTTCGTTGTCTCATGGCTGAGGAAATCAATGATGTGGACACACAAAGGGTGAGGTTGGAAAAGTTTAATAAGTGAAAGAGAAAAAGCTCTCTGCTTCAAAGAGGGGTCCTGAAAAAGGGTTGCCATTTCACAGTTGAATACTGAGGCTTTTGTAAGTAACCAGTGAGGGTGGGGCATCTTATTTTCCATCCATGGAAAATAAGACATGGATGAAGCTGAAAACTATCATTCTCAGAAAACTATCACAAAGACAGAAAACCAAACACCATATGTTCTCACCCATAGGTGGGAAATAAACAATGAGAACACTTGGACACAGGGCAGGGAACATCACACACTGGGGCCTGTCAGGGGGTGGGGGACTGGGGGAGGGATAGCATTAGGAGAAATACCTAATGTAAATGACGAGTTGATGGGTGCAGCAAACCAACATAGCACATGTATACCTATGTATCAAACATGCATGTTGTGCACACGTACCCTAGAACTTGAAGTATAATAAAATAAATAAATAAATAAAAAATCTTAATAAAATTTGAAAGAATGGTACAATGAAAACCCATATACAGTTGTTCTAGACTTACTACATATGCCTTTTGTGTGTGTGTATGCTTTATTTTGTGAAACCACTTGAAAGTAAGTTGTAGACATCATGACCCTTCATCTCAAAGATTTCAACATGCATCTCCTACACGATCATAGACAATCATCACCTCTAAAAAACAAAAGAACTATAATTCTATACTATCTACTATACTACCCATATTCAAATCTATATAAGTGTACCAAAAACGACATTCACACACACATATATATCTCACACACACTCACACACACATATATATACCTACACACACACACACACACGTTTCCAATTCAGAATTCAATAAACTTGTATGGGCTTTCTGTGGGTATGAATTTTCAGTTTCTTTAAATATAGAAGATTATCTTACCTGTTTAAAAAAATAGAGTAAAAATTTGAGGCCTTTTTCATGCCATCCCCCTTTCACCAAGATATCTTGTTTGTAATGAAATCATCTGGCAGAAATCAAATAATTCTATTATTAATTTGATCTATGTTAAGTGAAGTATTATATAAATGTTTGCTTTAACTGCTAAGAACTGACACTAAAGGATTTATATTCTATACTGATGAATAATGTCAGCTTGTGTCTCATGCCCCTTAATGAAATTTTGACCTTATTTCACTCTTGAATAATCTCTGCTCTCAAAAACTGTAATTCTGCTGAATTATTTCTCAAATACTTAAGGAGTCATACTGTGTAATATTGGCCATACTTCACAGTGTGCAACATTGTGTTGCATGTACATTTTACTATTGAGTAGTTTTATTTTGTAGTCTTGCTAGTGCCATCATATAATTACATTGTGAACTCGTGGTATAAAGGTCAGATACTTTGTACAAAAGTAAATGCTATGTGTATTTAGGGTTCTACTCATTGCACATTGAGATCAACACAAGGAAAGAATAAATCATATAAGTTACAACAGAAATTTCTGATCTTTGAAACAGGTTTTGTAGTATCTCACTATTGCAAAGAAATCCACAAAAAAATTTCAAAATATGCCTCTATTTTCTTGGGATACTCATGGAAGAAAAATATAAAATATACATTTTAGATATTTTCAGCCTAATCACAAATAAGACTGATGAGTTTCACTGGTGGCTGCATTTTTTCTTCTTAACAATTTCCCCTGTTAATCTACCTTGTTTTATTTTGCTGTGGTTGCTTTCACAGTAGAAATATACTATGGTTTTCTTTCTGATAACCAGAAATTTAGAAAATTGTAGCTGATCGATTTTTTGTATTTCAGTTTTTAAAATGGACAAAATATTTTCAAACTATTTATTTTGAAATGTGTTTTCCTTCTTTCTTTCTTTTTTTTTTTTTGAAATGGAGTTTCGCTCTGTCACCCAGGCTGGAGTTCAGTGGTGCAATCTAAGCTCACTGCAACCTCCACATCCTGGGTTCAAGTGATTCTCCTGCCTCAGCCTCCCAAGTAGCTGGGACTACAGGCACGCACCACCATACCTGGCTAATTTTTTGGATTTTTAATAGAGATGGCATTTCACCATGTTAGCTAGGATGGCCTCAATCTTTTGACTTCATGATCCGCCTGCCTCGGCTTCCCAAAGTGCTGGGATTACAGGCATGAACCACCGCATCAGGCCTGAAATGTGTTTCTTTAAAGTTCAAGAGAATATGCTTGCACATACTAACTATATTTGTTCCATCTCATGCTAGTACATGGAGATTACAGAGAATCCAAGGCTTATCTAGTCTTGGAAATTATTATTATTAGATGACCCACCAAAATATTAACATAAATGGTTCTTAGTAAAACATATTCCAGTTGTTTCTTGAGAACATTCTTAAACTTAAATGGGCCAGGTGCTGATATGGTAAAATAATCATAATTTTATTAGATTACTTTTCAACAATTTAGGAGATCATTTGAAAGTTGTTTATTCATTTATCTATAAGATGAAAATTATTTTAGGTTAGATAAATATCTTAAAGTTCCAATCCTTCATTTGATGTTTGTTATCTTCTTTTTTTTTAAATGGAGTCTTGCTCGGTCACCCAGGCTGGAGTACTGTGGCGCGATCTCAGCTCACTGCAACCTCCGCCTCCCAATTTAAGCAATTCTCCTGCCTCAGTCTCCTGAGTAGCTGGGATTACAGGTGCATGCCACCATGCCTGGCTAATTTTTGTATTTTTAGGGCAAAATTTTGTATTCTATATTTTTAGTAGGTTTCTCCATGTTGGCCAGGCTGGTCTTGAACTCCTGACCTCAGGTGCTCCACCTGCCTCGGTCTCCCAAAGGGCTGGGATTACACGTGTGAGCCACAGTGCCTGGCAGATGTTTGTTATCTTCTACCATATGCCTTCCTAAATGGAGAGGCCATGAAGAGGATTTCTGAAGTAAAATTCTAAGTAAATATCTATACCTGTATTTATCTGAGAAAAATATCCAAAGCTTTTACAGGATTCTCAAAGTAGTTCTGTAAAATAGTTTATTCTTCCACTCAAAGGATATATACATTTTTTCATCTAGAATGGTTTCATTTGATTAATTTCTGGATGTAGAAATTAATCAAATGAAAGCCAAGTAATTCAGCTTAGCATATTTAAGTAAAACAAAAGTCCATAATTAAGCAACCTTGAAATTGTCATAGTTGCCTTTGTTTGGGGATTATTCTGAAAATTTATAGACTGTGAGTTTCAGAAATACATTAATATCATTGGTTCACTACTGTTTCCCTCTTTTAGTTAGAGTTTGGGATTAGAAATACATGATTGAACTTTATCTTTCTAGATGTTATATTTCACTGAATAAGTGATTTAGTGGACAATTTTATGGCTCAAGGAAAATTAAAAAATAGGTTTGCTTGTTTTATAAATGACACAACATTTTAACTTCAGCTGTATCTTGATGTATATTATTTTCTAATATTAATGGTAATCTTCATATTTTATTTGTGCTGTCCACTCTTCCCTGATAAAGTTCTATTCATTCTCTAGGCATTTTCTTGAAGTCTCACTTCCCCAGGTAACCGCACTCCCATGTTAAAGGTTACATTAATCTCTTTGTTGGGTACACTCCCCTAGTAACCTTCACTTTCACTTTATAATATGCAATTTACTTGTACTTATTTGTTCAGTGTGAACTCTGTTCCTGGACTTTGAACTTCCCAAGAACAGAGACTGTGGCTGTATTGCACACAAATTATATTTCAGTATCTAGGAGAGTCTTGGCTCACAGTAAATTCAATATGTATTTATGGACTGGGTAGATTAAATGTGAAAGTTCTAAATATAGTAGGATTATCCTTACGTATTGTTTTCTGATTCCTGAAGATCTGTCAAATTTTGGTTCTTCTGGAGAATCTGGGAGAATTAGACATTAATTTTACCAGTTTTTTAAAATCTCAGGAAGGCTTGGTGAGCTACCATTAGTTCAAAAATTTTGAAAGGCTGAAGATACACGAAAGTTCTTATCACTTATCTCATTCCTTAAAGATAATCCAAAACAGGGAACAAAATACCTTCCACAACCTTGATCCATAGAGTTTGGTCTGGGAAATCAAAAGGGAGAAGAAAAAACAGAAAGCAAATATCTCTGTTCATGTAAGTGGAAATTTTTAGAGAGAAGAATCCCAGACTCTTCCAAGAAGCCCAAAGTCTCCCTCTTGTAATGTTAAAGTCTTCATTTGAATGGACATATTTGGAACCTTATTGTACATACGCATTATCCCTGAATAATTTAATTTTGAGCTACATTTTAAAATCCAATGATTAATATATAAAGTAAAAGGATACAGACAGATGCTAAACATTATTCAGAAAATTCAAGTTTATATTATTTTAAAATAGTATTAAAAACATAAAAACAATATTAGGATATTATATGCACTTATTATTCTTGTCATTCTAGGAAATGTGAAGCCAGAATTATTCTTGTTTTGATGTATCTTCTTGGACATAAGTTTCCCCCAATTAGAATTACTAATGGAAATGTATTTGTGAACTGTGAAGCAGATGGCTTGGAAATAGGGCTTTTTTTTTTTTTTTTTCAGCATAGCAATGTTTATGTCAAAATTCAAACTGCACCAATTTTAACATTTAATGATTAGAATATTCTACAAGATACGTTGTTATTTAAATGACTATTTAAAATATTTTATTTGTAAGTTTGAGTATTTGTGAGTATTAGACAATGCAAAGAGGCATTTTAGAGTTAACCCATTAATAATTCAATGTCAGCAAATCCTTGATTTATATGCAGTAATGAAAGAATATTTTGGCAGAGATGTTATAAAAGAAAAGCTATAAAAATTATAGCATGTTTGTTTTGAAGATAGACATAGTACTTACATTCTGAATATTGGTATATAAAATGATCTTTCAAAAAAGTAATTAGACAATATCTCAGAAAATATCTGAATAATCACTAGTATATGAAAAAAATTACAGATAATTTAATTTTTAAAAAGATTTGTCCAAAAATGTTGAAAGTGTGGAAACATAATCTGCAAAAACTTTATTTACATGTTGTGACATGCCTTTTTTTTTCTCATTAGGTGCCTTAGCTTTTGCTATTAATTTTTGTTTCCTTTTCAAAAACAGATATTTGAAATATCTTTTGTATCTGAGCTGGGTGTACAGAGAAGACAAGAAAGTCTTTTCCACTCTTAGTCATCGTTCTAACTGTATGTCCAAAATAGGAAACGTTGAACATATCAGCTGAGGATTGCATGGGATGTGTGGAAAAGGTCGACTGAAAATTTTGACTTATAAGGGCTATATTTCCTATAAAGTTGACTGCTAAGAATCAAGACCTATATATAGAAATAATGCATTCAAAATTCCTTATATGACATTTTATAATTTATCACCTGACTAGAAGAAAGTTATATCCTGTTCCTGTACAACCGAAATATATTATTTCTGAGAAACAGAAAAAATCTTTTCCTTTGCATGATATTCTTATGGAATTATGCAAAACAGATATTTTCATTTTGTATTTGGCTAAGTGTAAAGAGGTTTGTTACATTATGAACATTAATTTTTACAGAAAGAAAAATTACTTTCACAGCTTGTCATAAAAATGAAACATAATTGGACATGGCCAATTTGACTTTGGAAAAGTTGCATTTCGAGAGAAATAAAACTATTGAGTATGATGAAGTTCATCCTCTGATAATAACCTTGATTCTAACCATCTAACATCAACAGAATGTTACCTTAGGACTAGAATATTTCTTATATGCAAAAAGGTGTCATTCACAGCTATAAAAAGTGTGGCTTTTTCATTTTCAAAATGCATGCCCACAAGCTTAAAGAATTTCAAAATCCTCCTTCATTCTTCCTGTGAATGTGGAAGTCTGCCAGAAGTTTCTCATAGATTATCTTTAAACAAATCCCTGACAAATGCCAGAAAGTATGTTACTTTATGTACTTTGCAATACTTGACTCTAGATTTTTATTTGCATATCAAAAATTGTATCCAAAACTACTTTTAAAACTACAGTTAAAACAAGAGCACAATGAAATAATATTCTAATAAATTATTCCAAAATTAGCCTTTAAATAGAATTAGCTCCCACATACCCATCTCCCAGCCTCAACAATTTTGCCAATTTTGTTATATTTATTTTCCCATTTTTAAATTGATACACAATAACTGGACATATTTATGAGGTACATGCTTACAGTATATAATGATTAAATCAGGGTAACTGAGACATCCATCACTCAAATATTTACCATTTCTTTGTCAAGAATATTCCAAATGTTCTCTTCTAGCTATTTTGAAATATACAACAAATTATTGGTAACTATAGGGTTATTGTGCTATTGGTTCTAGAATTTATTCTTTCTATCTAACTGTATTTCTGTGCCCTTTAACCAACCTCTCTTCATCCCCTCCTCTACTTTTTTTTAAATTAAAATATTTAAAAGAAAATTTCAGGCATTATGTTATTTTACCCACAAATGGTTCAGCAGGTAACATGGTTAGGCTTTTGCCCCCACCTAAATCTTTTATTGAATTATAATCCCCATAATCCCTATAATCTTCACGTGTCAAGGAAGATACCAGGTGGACATAATTGGATCATGGGGCCAGTTTTCCCCATGCTGTCCCTGTGATAGTAAGTGTGTTCTCAGGATATCTGATGGTTTTATAAGGGTTTGGTAGTTCCTCCTGGGTTCATTTGCCCTCCTGAGGTCTTGTGGAGAAGGTGCCTTGCTTCCCTTTCTCCTTCTGCCATGATTGTAAGTTTCCTGAGGCTCCCCAAGCCATGCTGAACTGTGAGTCAATTAAACCTCTTTCTTTTAGAAATTATTCAGTCTCAGGCAGTTTTTCACAGCGGTGTGAAAACAAACTAATAGAGTAGGCATCATTAATTAATAAAGACTTTCATTGTTAATGTAGCTACCATTCAATTATCTCACTCTATATAATTAAAAATAATTATTTTCATCCACCACTGCTTAGATGTTTAAAAATATGAAATCATCAGAAAAATCGCAAAAAGAGTACAAAAAAATACCTGCATACCTTCTCTTCACTTAGATTTGGCATTTGTTAAAATTTAGCCAAATTTACACTTTCTCCCTCTTTTTGTCTCTTGTTCAGGTCCACGTACTTGGACACATTCTCTCTTATGCTTGTTTTATTTTTGAAACCATTTGACTACCAGATCTTTGACAACCCTGACAAAAACAAGCAATGAGGAGAGGATTACCTATTCAATAAATAGTGCTGGGAGAACTGACTAGCCATATGTACAAGATGGAAACTGGACGCCTCCCTTACACCATATACAAAAATTAACTGAAGATGGATTAAAGACTTAAATGTAAAATCCAAAACTATAAAAACCCTGGAAGACAACGTAGACAATACCATTCAAGACATAGGCACAGGCAAAGATTTCATGACAAAGATGCCAAAAGCAATTGCAACAAAATCAAAAATTGACAAATGGGATCTAATTAAATTAAAGTGCTCTGCACAACAAAATAAACCATCAACAAATTAAATAGGCACCCTACAGAATGGGAGAATATTTTTGCAAACTATGCATCTGACAAAGGTCTAATATCCAGCATCCATAAGGAACTTAAACAAATTTACAAGAAAAACAATCCCATTAAAAAGTGGGCAAAAGACATTAATGGACACTTTTCAAAAGAAGACATAAATGCAGTTAACAGTCATATGAAGAAAAGCACAACATCACTGATCATCAGAGGAATGTGAATCAAAACTACAAGATAACATCTGACACCATTCAGAATGGCTATTATTAAAAAGTCAAAAAATAACATATGGTAGTGAGGTTGTGGAGAAAAAGGAATGGGAGTTATACAAAGTTGGTAGGAGTGTAAATTAATTCAACCATCATGGAAGACAGTGTGGCAATGCCTCAAAAACCTAAAAACAGAAATACTATTTGACCCAGCAATCCCATTACTGGGTATATACCCAAAGAAATATAAATTGTTCTATTATAAAGACACATGCACACATACCACATATGTTCATTGCAGCACTATTCACGATAGGAAAAACATGGAATCAACTCAAACACCCATCAATGATAGACTGGATAAAGAAAATGTGGTACATATACACCATGAAATACTATGCAGCCATAAAAATGAATGAGATTATGTCTTTTGCAGGGTCATGGATGGGGCTGGAGATCATTATGCTTTGCAAACTAACACAGGAACAGAAAGCCAAATACCACAGGTTCTCACTTATAAATGAGAGCTAAATGATGAGAACACATGGACACATAGAGGGGAACAACACACACTGGGGTTCAATCTTGAGGGCAGAGGGTGGGAGGACTGAAAGGATCAGGAAAAATAACTAATTGGTACTAGGCTTAATACCTGGGTGATTAAATAATCTGTACAACAAACCCCCATGACACAAGTTTACTTATGTAATAAATCTGCACATGTTCCCCTGACTTCAAAAGTTAAAAAAAAAATTGAGAATTAGTTTCAGATGTCATACTTCAGCCTGTATACTTAAGTCTGTATCTACAAAGAACCAGGCATTATAATCATAATAAAATAATCACACTCAAAAAAATTAACACTAATATGATATAGGTGACTAATACACAGCCCATATTCAATGTCCCTCAATAGTCTCAACACTGTCCTTGATAGCTATTTATTTTCTTCTCAATCCAGGAGCCAATCAAGGATCATACTTTGCATTTAGTGTCCTTTATTCTAGAACAATTTCCAAGTCTTTATTTACCCCTCTCCCTCCCTCCCTTCCCTCTTCTTTCCTTCCTTCCTTCCTTCTTTCTTTCCTTCCTTCTTTCCTTCTGTCTTTCATGTTATTCATGTTTTAAAATAGTCCAGGCCAACTGTTTTATAAAATGGTACTCAATTTGCATTTGTCTGATTGATGCTGAGTGATTGGATTTTGGTTAACCTTTAATTTTTTTTTTTTGCATGGATCCAACGCATTAAGAGAAATATGATGTAAGTTTACTCCATTAATGATGATATTATGTTTTCTCATCTGGTGAGGTCCATGTCCAGCAGATTTTCCATTGTAAAGGCATCTTTTTTTCCCATTGTAATTAATTAATTATGTGGAGTGAAACTTCAAGAATATGTGACTATCCTGTTCTCAAAACATTTTCCATCAATGGTAACTATGTATTTTATCTTATATCCAATCTTTATTCAAAACTTTACATTTACTTCATAAATATCCTAAGTTGTTTGTTTGAATCATGATCCAGACCAAGTTGAAATATTTTATTTCATTAAAACATTTATTGGTACATATTGTACATTTTTAGTGGGTATATGTGATATTTCATTTCATGCATAGGATGTGTAATGATCAAGTAGGGTATTTACAGTATCCATCACCTCAAATGTTTATTGTTTTTATGTGTTGGAATATTTCCATGTGTTGGGAATCCTCCTTTTTTAAGAAATTTTGAAATATACAATACATTATTGTTAAATATAGTCACCTTATTCTGCTATCAAACATTATAACTTATTGCTTATAGATAACTATATGTTTGTACCCACTGATCAAACTCTTCATCCTCACCAACCCCCCACATGCCTTTACCCACTTCCCAGCCTCTGGTAACTATCATTCTACTCTTTACTTTCATGAGACCAATTGTTTTAGCTCCCATGTATGAATGAGAACATGTGATATTTGTCTTTCTGTGCTTGGCTTATTTCATTTAATATAATGGTCTCCAGTTCCATCCATGTTGTTGAAAATGATAAAAATTTCTTTTTTCTTTTCTTTTTTTTCTTCGACTCTTATTTTAGATTCAGGGGGTATATGTGTAAGTTTGTTACTTGGTTATATTGCATCATGTTCAGGTTTGGGGTACAACCCATCATCCAGGTAGTGAGCATAGCAGCCAATAGGTAGCTTTTCAACTTCTGCCCCCTCCCTCCCTCCCTCTATCTTTTTGTATCTCCAGTGTCCATTGCTCCCATCTTTATATCCATGGTACCCAATATTTTGCTCCCATTTATAAGTGAGAACATGCAATATTCGGTTTTTTATTTCTCTATTAATTTGCTTAGGATAATGGCCTCCAGCTGCCTCCATGTTGCTGCAAAGGACACGGTTTCATTCTTCTTATGGTTATGCAGTATTCATGGTGTATATGTACCACATTTTCTTTAGCCAATTCACCATTGATGGACACCTGGGTTTATTGCATGTCTTTGCTATTGTGAATAGTGTCTCAGTGAACCTACATTGTCTTTCTGGTAAAATAATTTATTTTCCTTTGGGTGTATACCCAGTAATGAGATTGTTGGGTCAAATTATAGTTCTATTTTTAGTTATTTGAAAATCTTCAAACTGTTTTCCACAGTGGATAAAATACTTTAAATTCCCACCAATGGTGTATAAGTATTCCCTTTACTCCACAGCCTCACTAACATCTGGTGTTTTTTACTTTTTAATAATAGCACTTCTGAATGTTGTGAGATGGTATCTCCTTGTGGTTTTGATTTGCATTTCTCTGATGATTAGTGATAATGAGCATTATTTCATGTTTGCTGGCCATTTGTATCTTCTTTTTGGAAGTGTTGGTTCATGTCCTTTGCCCACTTTTTGATGGGGTTATTTGTTTTTTGTTTGTTGAATTGTTTATGGTTCTTATAGATTCAGGATATTAGATCTTTGTTGGATACATAGTTTGCAAATATTTTCTCCCATTCTTAGGTTGTCTATTTACTCTGTTGTAGTTTCTTTGCTGTGCAGAAGCCCTCTAGTTTTTTAGCTTGCTGTGCAGAAGCTCTCTAGGTCTGACTTAGTAATTTTTTTATTGCAATTGCTTTTGAGGACCACCCATAAATTCTTTGCCAAGACAGATGTCTAGAAAGGTATTTCTCAGGTTTTCTTCTGGAATTTTTATAGTTTGAGGTCTTACATTTAAGTCTTTAATACATCTTCAGCTAATTGTTGTATATAGTGATAGGGCGGGATCCAGTTTCATTCTTCCGCTTATGACTATGGCATATGGCATATGGCTAGCCAGCTATCCCAGCACCATTTATTAAATATGGAGTCCTTTCCCCATTTTTAATTTTTATTGATTTTGTCAAAGATCAGATGGTTGTGGATATATGGCTTCACTTCTGGGTTTTCTGTTCTGTTTCATTGGCATATGTGTTGTTTTTGTACCAGTACCATACTGTTTTGGTTGCTGCAGCTTAGTAACAGTTTGAAGTCAGTAATGTGATGCCTCTGGGTTTGTTCTTCTTGCTTAGGATTACTTTGGATATTTGGGCTCTTCTTTGGTCCCATATGAATTTTAGAATCGTTTTTTCAAAATCTGTGAAAGATGATGCTGGTAGTTTGATAAGAATTGCTTTGGGCAGTATGGCCATTTTAATGATATTGATTTTTCCAGTCCATGGACATGGAATGTTTACGTCAACAAAAGACCCACAGCTCCCAGGGACCCACTAGTACTCAGAGCTTGATGGAGTCAGAGTGGGTTGTGGCTTTTATCTGCAGGTGTTTGGTGATGCAGTGGGTCAAGGGCCACAGATGTGCAGCTGGTGTGGTGCCCACAGCCTGGGTTCGTTTGTTGTTGCCCAGCAGACAGTTGTGGGCTCTATCCAGTTTGCACTCTCCTAACTGGGTCTCCCTCTGGTGTCTGCCCCAGGAACAGGCCCAGCCAACAAGTTTCGTCCCAACTCTTCTGTGGTTGGATGGCTGGGCTCTTCCAGGTGCTCCAGGCAGGGTGGTTGGAGGGTATAGGTGGAATGGGGGTATGTGGGAGGTGTGGTTTCATCAGGTAGAAGCTGAGGCTGGCCAACAGGCTACACTCATCCCAGATCAGTCTTTTGGAGGGAGGAACATCCAGCTCCTCTAAAGGCACATGAACCTGCAATTCAATCTTAGGACTCCACTCTCACTCTGGGAAGAGCTCAGGCCCGCTTGAGCTCAGGCTACAGACCTCTCAGCTCAGTACCCCTGGGTGGTATGCTTAAACTCTGCGGCATTGGAACCAGGCAGGCAGCTTTGTTCATTGGTGCCTTGGGGCTGAGCACCAGCTATGCTGGGGGAGACTCGAACTGTTCCCAGGCCACCAGCAAAACGTGCAGGTCGGGGAGTGCAGGCCGTGCTGTGCGTGCCCTCTTGCGGGAGCCACCAGGCAAGCATCTTAAGTGGGGCAAGCGGAAAAGGGGGTCTGTGGATCTGCCGTGTTCTGGTGGTTTCAGGCAGCCCTGCTTTCTTCCCGCCTGGCAGTCAGCAGGGGCTAGAGTCACTCAGAGCAAGATGGAGAGCCTTAGGAATGCGTGCTTATCCTGCAACTGCCCCACATGTGAAACCTTCTGGGCTCCACACAGGATTGAGTTCTGACTTCTGCCTGCTCTCCAGGCAGTCCCCCTTGCCAATTCAAATGTCTACCGGAGTGTGGGATCTCTTGTAGCTAAGATTCCAGATGTCTACAGTGGGAGTGTGGGGCCCCAGAGTTCCTTTGTTCACCCCGTTTTAGGACCTGTTCAGGACTTAGAACCAGTCGTGGTGCTTGGCAGCTCCGTGCAGGCTTCCCAGCTTCCTTCCTCTTCAACTTTGATGTCTGCATCACCTCTCTATTGACTTTCAGTGTTTCTGTTGGTGTTGGTGTTGTTGTTATTGTTGTTTTTCAAAAGATCTGTTTAAAGTGTGATGGTGTACTGAATATTTTGGGTTCTGTCAGTGGGAAAGGCATTTCCTGGCTGTGTTGGCCAATCCCTCACCTCCAGGATTTTTTTCTTTCTTTTTTCTTCCTTTTTTTTTTTTTTTTTTTTGAGACGGAATTTTGCTCTTGTTGCCCAGGCTGGAGTGGAGTACAATGGCGTAATCTCGGCTCACTTCAACCTCTGCCTCCTGGGTTCAAGCGATTCTCCTGCCTCAGCCACCTGAGTAGCTGGAATTACAGGCACGCACCACCACGCCCGGCTAATGTTTGTATTTTAGTAGAGACGGGGTTTCACCATGTTGGCCAGGATGGTCTTGATCTCTTGACTTCATGATCTGTCCGCCTCGGCCTCCCAAAGTGCTGGGATTGTAGGCGTGAGCCACTGCGCATGGCCAGGATTTCTTTTTTCTGTGGTTGAATAGTATTCCTTTGTATATATACCACATTTCCTGTATCTATTCATCTGTTGATGGACACTTAAGTTGATTTTATATCTTGACTACTGTGAATAGTCCTGTAGTAAATGTGAGAGTACAGGTATCTCCTTAATATACCAATTTCCTTTTCTTTGGATAAATACCAGTGGTGGGATTGCTGGAGCATATGGCAGTTCTATTTTTAGTTATTTTGAGAAATTTCCATACTGTTACCCATAATGGCTGTACTAATTTGCATTCCCAGCTACAGTGTATAAAAGTTTCCTTTTCTCTGTATGCTCACCAACATCTGTTGGTTTTTGTCTTTTTAACAATAGCCATTCTTACTGGGATAAGATTATATCTCATTGAGATTTTGATTTGCATTTCCCTGATGATTAGTGATGTTGAGCTTTGTTTTAAAACTTATATTTTAGTTCATGAGTACATGTGCAGGTTTGTTATATAGGTACATTGCATGCCATAGGGGTATGATGTACACCTTATTTTATTACCCAGGTAATAAGCATAGTACCCTGTAGGTAGTTTTTTGATCCTCTCCCTCCTCCCACCCTCCACCCTCAAGTAGGCCCCAGTATCTGATGTTCCATTCTTTGTGTTCACATTTACTCAATATTTAGCTCCCACTTATAAGTGTGAATATGTAATGTTTGGTTTTCTGTTCCTGTATTAATACACTTAGGATAATGGCCTGCAGGTCCATCCATGTCGCTGCAAAGGATATGATCTCGTCTTTTTTATTTATGGCTGTGTAGTATTCCATGGAATATATGTACCACATTTTCTGTATCCCGTCTACTCTTGATGGACATTTAGGTTGATTTCATGTCTTTGCTGTTGTGAATAGTGCTGCAATGAACATGTATGCATATGTCTTTATGGTAGAATGATTTATATTCCTTTAGGTATATACCCAATACTAGAATGACTTTGTTTTCTCTACCAGCGAGTTGGATACTTTTGTGTGCTTTCATGATAGTAAATATCCTTTTCCTTCCAGCCATAGAACCCCCTTAAGCATTTTTCCACAGGGCCAAGCTTGTGGTGATGAATTCCCTCAGTTTCTGCCTGTCTGCAAAATATTTTCTTCATTATGAAGGTTAACGTTGTTGGGTGTAGTATTTTGGCTACCAGGTTTTATATATATATATATATATATATATATATATATATACATTTTTTTTGCAGTCCTTCAAATATATCATCTTTTTCTCTCCTGAAATGTACGGTTTCTGCTGAGAAATCCACTGTTAGTCTGATGGCGCTTCCCTTGTAAATGACTAGATGTTATCTCTTGCTGTTTTTAGAAATCTCTTTGACTTTTGACAGTTCAACTATAATGTGTTGTGGAAACCTTTTAAAATTGTACTTATTTGAGGATCTCTGAGTTTCCTGTATCTGGATATCTGAAACTCTTATTAGACCTGAGAAGTTTTTAGCTATAAGTTAATTAAATAGGTTTCCTATTCCTTTTTTTTTGCTTAGAACTGAGACAACCAAAAACTTGAACATGTCACCAGTTTATGGTGGCCCGTATATTAAATAGGCTTTTTTCATTTAGTTTTTTAAATTTTTGTGTAACTAGGTTATTTCCAAAGACTTGTCTTCAAGTTCTGAAATTCTTTTATCACTTGATTTAGTCTGTTACTGAAGCTTTCAAAGGTGTTTTGTATTTTATTCAATGAATTCTTCCATTTTAGAATTTGTTTGGTTCCTCTTTATGATTATCTATCTCTTTGGTAAATTTCTCATTCATACCCTGACTTATTTTTCTAATTTCTTTATTTTGTTTATCTATGTTTATTTTTATCTCACTCAGTTTCTTTAATATCATGATTTTGAATTCTTTTTTCTGGATATCATAACTTTCTTTTTCATTGGAATCTGTTGCTGGAGAATTATTGTTCCTCTGAAGGTGTCATGTATCCTTGTTTTTAAATTTTCTTCCTGTGTTCTTATATTTGCACATCTAGTATAACAGTTGCTTCTTCCAATTTTTTGGATTGCCTTTTGTAGAGAAAGGTTTTTTTTCCTGAAGATATATCTGTGGTTTTGGTTGGGTAGGGTACTTTAGCTTTGATTCTGGGTGTGTGCAGAAGTGGAGTTGTCATATAATTTCTTCAATTGTAAATAGCATCAGTGGTGTTTGTGATTTTCCCAGTGGCTTAAGCTGCAATAGTTAGTGGTAACAACTTGAAAACTGTTATGGAGGCCTAGAGCTTGTGAAATTCCATTAAAAAATTGTAAAGGCACATATTCATAATGGTGCTGAGAACTTTCTGTCTCTTAAGTGAAGAATATTAAACTTTTTTACAATTATTTTTGACCAAAAACAATATAATTCTATCCAGTGCCTATGAGTTCACTACCTTTGTAGAAAATGTCATTGCTTTTAGGCTTTATTCTTCACCAAGTAAGTAATGGGGCAAATTTTCTAGTCAATATTTTCTTACTCATAAGCATCTTACTATAGGTTATAAATATAAAATAAAGAGGAGATTAATGGAAAATGTACCTATGTATACAAGTTTAAGATTAAAAATTGGAAAGTCTGAGCAATGACTATATATGTGCTATAAAAGTCCTATTTTCCCTGTCTACATGGCATCTGAAAGATGGAGAGAACTTTAAGATCAACGCAAAAGGAATTTTCCAGTAACGCAGCAATATAACAACTAAAGTTATACTACTTTCATATACACAGATATAATTCAATGGCTTTTTTTTTCTTACAGAATCACTAATTTTCAAGGCTATGGTAGCAATTCTATTGACCACCCAGCTTTTGCCTGAATATCTCCAGTGAAAGAATGCATACTCCTGTCTGAAAAAGTCTTCCCTATTGTTAAATACTTCTGTCTAAAAGCTACGATTTTTTTCCTATCTTCTCTTAAAACCCATAACCCTCTGAATTCTATACTTTTGTTTTCTATGAAAACTTACCATCTAGTTTCTCATCTATATAACAATCTGTAAATCATTGAAAAGTATGTTCATAGATCCCCTTGTCTTTCTAGACCACACATTTTCAGAGCCTTGCTCAGGGATTTGTAACACACTCACACATCTACGCAGTCTATATTGGGGCATGCATCTGTGCAGTTGGCTAGCATAAGATGTAATAGAGAAAGATGGGCCTGGGGCAAGATGGAGAATTCATGCCTTATCTGAACAGGGTAGGCAGCAGCTCCCAGCTTCAGTCAATTGTTGCCAAGGGGAAAATGTTGGCCTCTGTTGACGGATCTTTTAATTCCACCCCCTACCCCAAAAGCTAGAAATCTCATTTGTATGAGAAATCTCCTAATTTCTAAATATTACCATCCATTGTAAAATTTGTTCAGTTCAGCACTGTGTAAGCCAAATAAAACACATTCAAATGGTCAGATTCTGCTGTTCGGCTGCTAATTGTGACTTCTGCTTTAATCAATCTGAAGGCCAAACTCATACAGACCCCTAGTCTTCTTCCTTTGGAAGTCCAGTATTTTCTTACTTTCTTAAAATATAGTCCATGGAGTTGACATCAGTTATGTTATGGTGCTAATATCCTAAGATTGTCACTACTAATAATTTAGTCCAGATTTTATTCTTTCTGTCAACTAATTTTATCATGAGTACCTCATTTCAATGTGGTTAACTAAAATATCCAAATTTTTTTTTATATATTTGCTATGCTTAAAACATAGCAAATTTTTTCCCCGGTAGTAAAAAATTCACTTGTTTTTGTTATTTTTAAACTTTTGCATGGCATTTGCATATTTTTAAGTAAATATATTTACCTTTGAAGAAATAAGAGTTTTTAATGAGTGAACTCTAAACTATTTAATTTTTATGGGTATAACTTACAGAAGAAAGGTTGGGTGGATCACAGCAAAATGACAAATGTGTGTGTTACCCAAAAATGTCATTGAGAAGAAGCAATGCTTTTCTTTTTCAGCTTTATAAGGAAGTGGAATGAACATTTTGGTTAGACAGAAACATGTTGTTTAATTTTGTATTTGGCAGGATGGACTGAATCTCAGTCTGATTATGTGATATAAGCTATTATAATATCCATTAAAAAGTCATTCTGCTAATGGCAACAAATGTGCGAATGCTGCTTCTTTTATAAATGATGAAATACTACTATAATAGTTCTTATTATCTCATTAGCTAGGATACCAAGCAGTTTTTGTTTTATGTATTTTAAGAAATCTGTTGCTAATTTAAGATCACTCCCCTGGATGTGAGTAAAAATTCCGAAAAATGAGTACTTTTATTTTCTTTTTGATCACAATTAATCAGTCTATTTAAGGTGTTTAACACAAATTTGATTTTTAAGAGGAAATTAATAAAAAAATAACATCATAGCAAAACATGATTGGCTTCAATACCAGTTTCTAATAGACATTTCAGTAGTGTTTACTTTTTAGTAACACCTACCAATGAGCCCCACATTCTCATTCCATGTTGAAAACGAATTTCATTTTAAATTGTATTTATTACATATTTGGTCATGGATATTATTGCAAAGTAAAATAGTGATATTATTTCACACTCTTCCCCTTTCCCTTGTCTACTCTTAAAACTCATTGACATTTGATATTGGGACCACAGGGGATTAAAATCTGATGATCTGGAATAATGAAATGTATGATAATGAAATTGGACAATTGTAATTCCATTTAGGTTCTGAAATTTAAATTTTACTTTCATCTGTTGATATATTCTCCTACATATATTGAAACACAGCCAAAAAGAAAAGCACACTACTCTGAAATTAGCATAATCATCAGCTCTAACAACAGTTTTTCAAAAAAAAAAAAACAAAAGTCACATTGAGTGCTGTTTTACTTTTGTCTTTCTAAGTGTTCCATGTTTTGGTGAACATAATACTATGATTATTAAAGCATTTTTATGCAAATCTAAATTTCATGTCAATTAGCAGTCAGGTTTATAAAAGAAAACTGTGGGTTTCAAATTATGTATATAATGTTATAATTGATGTGGTATTTATTCATATCACCTTTTCATTATGTTAGGGTTTTTTTTAAGTGCTAATAGAAAATCGCACACAGAATGGACTTTGGGATCTGAGTGTATGCATTGACAAAGAGGCATATATTACTTTCCTAAACAGCAATTACTGTCAGTCCTTTGCACAAATATGTTAAAGTACTATGTCGATGATTAGAAGTGAAAACTGTTACAGGCATAATGAGGCCAAATGACAATTCCAAAGTAACAAGAGTATAGGATACATTTAACAATCTTGTTTTCTAAAGGTTAAAAAAAATCATGTAATTGTTTCATTTAAAATTAAAAACATAGGGAGTAGATTGTCTACTGCTTGAGTCAATCAAAAATATTTTTCCTGAAAAACAGTGTAATGACCTGGAGAGGAGGAAGCATGAAAAACAAAATATGTTGGCCATTCCAAACATTTGGCTGTGTTATGATAAAATGACTCAAAAGTTCTGAATGCTTCAGTTTACTTTTAATCAGCAGCATTTGTGCAAATTGCTAAGATTTCAGAAGTTTCCAAGCATGATGACCCAGAACTTGAGAAGCTCTGACATTTTTGTACTGCCTGGGTGTGCTTCTAGAAAGGAAAGTAACAAGTGATATGGCCTCCATCAAGTTCTCTGGATGTGACCATCACAGTGAAGCCTTCTGACCTCAATTGGTCTGAGAACGGCTTGTCATGAGTCCACGATAAGAACAGAAGTCACGTGTGAGCATTTAGAAACTTTTACAGCACTTTGATATTGCCGCTATATCAGAGCATGTGATCAGTATGATTGTTTGTCAAATCTAGTTATAAATAATTGAGTTCATTTTCTTTATATTTTGCTTTACCTTTTCACTTCCTTTTTGTAATGCTTTATTTTTATTGCATTCCACAAAGTGTGCAATGGATTGGAAATTAAAACAAACATAAAGGATAGCTCTTCATCACAAATAGAATGAGAAGCACTGATCTAAATGCTAATCACTTGGAGAGTTGTGTAGTCTGTTACCTTCTATTCAGAATCCATCATGAAAGTGTCACACTTTCAGTGACTACACCAAACGACTAGATGTTTGGCTTCACTAATGCCAACACTGGTTAAAATGCTAGTTATTAACTTTCTGATTCACCATTTCTTCCTGATTTACCTCAGGTTATTTTAGGGCAATGATGGAAAGCACCAAGTGGAGCCTGGAGCTAGACTGATCTGTGTTCAATCCTGTCTTGGTTACTCATTGCGGAGCCTTGACTTTCATGTCTCTGTAATGTCTCTGACAGTATCTGCCTCACAGGGTTGCTGTGCGAATCAAGCGAGGTAAGTTATGCCAAGTACCTGGCATATAGTGGGTGCTCAATAATGGAGAAGGTTTTGCCTTTTATTTTCCTTTCTCCTCTGAACACAGCACACAATGGTCAAGGGTTTTAAATACATTACTGAAGCTAGCTCAGATAATCCTAACCAACAGTTTTTACAAATGTTTGCTGATCTCTTGGTAACATCTTTTCATAGGAGTACTACATTTTCTTGCTTCTATAAAGCTTTTTATAAGTGCATATTGCTATGCATACACACCAAAGGAAAGATATAAACCTGTTCAAATTTTTTTTCTCTACCTGCTGAGCCCTACTGGAAAGTTATGACAATGGACAAGGGGATAATATCATAAGCCATTCTTATTATCTCATCAATGAAATGATTTACAATGATCATGGGGCAAGCTGTGTGCTAATAATGAAGTCATCCGTTACAATTTATAAAAGCCACATATGGTGATGCACCACTTCCTACTGTTTTACATCTATTTATAACTCAATTATCTGATGTTATTGTTAAAGAGGTTGTTTTCAGATTGAACAGTAACAGAGCTAAGCTGATGGCAAAAGAAACGAAATGTGTGAAAATGTATTTAGTTTATTCTGTTAGGCAGCCCAGTGCCTAAATCATTATGATTTGAACTAGTAGTATGTGTTTGGTTTACAGATTAAATACAGTATTTACTTTCATTTTCTACTTGCATGTGGAAGGGTTTTTAAATCTGGTGCCATTAGTAACATGATTGTGTTATTAGACCCAGTTGAGGAATAAATTAGGCTCATTTAATATCATTTCTTGTCTGCTGCTAAGATACTGTTTCTGAAATTACCATTATGGTGAGTAATGACCACAAAAGTGTTAATGCCCTCAGCAACATACCTCACTTACTTCCTCAGCGACTCATTGGAAATCTAGGTAGCCATATTTTCAACTGCTGTTTCTTATATTCCCTTCAGTTTGAGTACTATTATAAATGCTAGTTTTCCTTTAAACTATTGTATGTGTGTGTGCGTGTGCTTGAGCACATGCATACATGTGTGATGCAATTAGGTTGCATACTTTTTAATAGTCTTTTAACAATAATTACTTTGAGAGTTAGGGAATTTGTTTTTTTCTAATTTAACGCTTTTATTTTTTGTTACCCCATCAAATTATTTGGTTTGATGCAAAACAATTAACAATACAGTGGTTGAATGCCATGGGAATGTGCTAGATAAATATTTCCTCAAAGAACACTGTGGCATACTGAAAATAAACTAATCATTGGCATTCTACATTCATTCTACTGTTAGGAAATGACTCCTTGTAGTAATATATGGTGTAGGTTTGGCTTTAATGTAAGTTGACTTGAGGAAATACAACCAACTTTGTTATAAAGACACATCATTACAGGTACTGCAGTTTAAGCAGAAAAAAATGCCTTAGTAGAGCTTGATGCTATTAATAACACCAATAAAGACAAAATTACAATCCTTTATATTAGAATGCATCTAATAATTTTGTGTTTGTGGAGTGTTTAATAAATTCAGTAAATGATCTGTAAGACCCTCAAAGTTTGTGTACAATCTTTCCCAAATTAAGGATGTTTACAAAGCAAAAATGTCAGTGATCTGTACCCATTTTCAGAATGAATAAATAAATTAGTTAATTAAAAGTTTTAGTACTTAAAAAATCTGTTATTTATTTAGGCTACTTTCTGTCAAAAGCAAAGGGATAGTTATCATTTGAAACTTTTTTTTTTTTTTGTCCACATGCAGAGTAATGGTCAAAAACAGTGATGTGGCCCCTGGTGTCCACGGAGTGGTCCAGGTTCTCCTTACTCATCATTGTAGCCAATTGGAAGCAGGTTCATGGAGGGTTGTAGAATAGAGTATGGTTACCATCCCTGTAGGGAAAGGTCTCAGACCCGACATGGAAATGACAATGAACTTAGGCATCTCATGCTCTTTGTGGTGTGACTTCAGGAAGGCACTTGGTGTGTTCACTCCCACCCTGGGAAACTTGGCAAAATACACGAGGGCCTTCTACACACAAGCTGAGCCCTGGGTCACCCTGGGCACACTTGACATGGGTCGTATCAGTGGTGGTCAAGCCTGCTGCTGTAATTTTCTCCATGGACCATCACAGCCCTGCTTAAGACATTATTTTAGTTAATAAACTTTATTTGTTAGAGAAGTTTTCAGTTCACAGAAAAATTGAGCAGAAAGTACAGAGAGTTCTCATATTCCCCATGTCTCCCTACACACTCACAACCTTCCCCACAACCAACATCTTGCACCACAGTGGTACATTGTTCCAATGAACCTACATTGACACAACCTGGTAACCCAAACTCCATATTTATATTAGGGTTCACTCTTGGTGTTGTACATTCTGTGGGATGGACAAGGGTATAATGACACATATCCATCACTGTAGTATCATACAGAATAATTTCACTGCTCTAAAACCCCACAGTGCTCTGCCTATTCATCCCTCTCTCCCTGCTAACTTCTGGCAAGCACTCATATTTTTTCTGTCTCTATAGTTTTCCTTTTCCATAATGTCATATAGTTGGAATCATTCCATATTTAGCTTTTTCAGATTGGCTTCTTTTACTTAGTAATATGCATTCAAGTTTTCTTTATGCCTTTTCATGGCTTGATAGTTCATTTTATCATCATTTTATGGCTTGATAGTTCATTTTATTTAGTGCTGATATACCACCATTTACGTATCCATTCACCTACTGAAGGACATCTTGGTTGTCAGTTATATAAAGTTGTAAACAGCAATGTGCTGGTTTTTTTGTGAACATGCTTTTTTTTTTCAATTCTTTAGATAAATATCAAGGAGTGCAATTCCTGGATTTATGGTAAGAATATGTTTAGTTTCGTAAGAAACTAACGAACTTTCTTCCAGCATGGCTGTAACCTTTTGCATTCCCACCAGCAATTAATGAGAGTTTCTGTTGCTCCACAGTTTGCTTATTCTAGGAAATATGTAGTGTTATCTCATTGTTTTAATACTTAAGGCATTTTTAAAGATTGATAATCTTCTCACAAGTTAAGACTTCCATGAAAGAATGAACATTTGCTAGAAGATCTCCAGGTCTAGAAAATCAAGACTTTTACTACAGTAAGATTTAATTGTTGCATTTTAAAGGAAACTGTTGTAACTGTAGAGTGGTTAGAAAATTATTAGGGGAAAAAAAGAAAACTGAAAATGCTAAAGTATCAACCTAACTCCTTTTCGAATGCTCAGCCCTAGAAAAAGAGGCTGTTTGGGCTTTATTTATCTGGTTGTGGCCATTGGTTACCCATGTGTGTTTGCCAAAAAAAGACACCATGGGCAACAACACTGCAGAGAGTAAATCCATAAAATGTTTAAGGCTATGTTTTATGGTAATATGTTTAGTCTATATCGGATTGTATGTTATCTTTTCAAGATGATTGCAATCTTATTAAAACGATAATTTAGCAGTGAAATTTTACAAATGCAAACTAGCTAACTGGACTATTTTTCAATATGGCACACACATCATTGCTATAAAATTTTAGCAGGTCCTATTTTAAAAGTATCATACATGAAGACTAAACTATGCAAATCATGCTAACACTATTATCATTTTATTACTCATATTCTTATTAATCAAACTTCCCATGTTGAATCAAAATCATCACTGTTTCCAGGTACCTGATGTTAACTGAAATTTAGTACAGGCATTAAAGAAGTAATATGTCCTCTTAAGCTATACATAATTATTTGTTGGCTAATTATTAATTGGCTCATTATTAATTTTTATAAAAGCAAAAGAAAGAAACCAGCATTCTGCTTTTAATTTTTTATTTGTGAGAAAGGCTTATATTGGGTTAACAAAAGGAAACTACATTTTAGAGCTATAAAATTATTTCAATAGGACCGTTAATCATCCTCAAAGTAAAACAGATAAAGTTTACTGCTAGCAACAGCTTGTTTTGTAATTATCACAAGGGAACATTTTTCCTAAACTCTAATTTCACCAGATATTGGTTTAATTTATCAGAATTTCTCATATTTGTGTTTTCAGGTAAGGCATTAAGTTATTACTGAAACACAATGGTGTCTGAGTTCTTATGTATTACAAACTGAATGAGGAGATGGAACCAAAATTATATCTCATTCCAGTGAAAATGACAGCAACATTTCTTTCTTTAATAGCATCCCAGGGGAGGCCCAAACTGATTTGCACTCTGTTCTCTATTTGTATAGTTAATTAATCCAAAAGAAGCATTTAGTAACTTTAATTTTTTAGTCTGTTTAACTTTAATTTTTAAAGTTCTCCCTTAAGATTGCATATTGCTTAGCAGACAAGAACAAAAGAAGTTGATTTGGGAACTCAACTATGCTTAATAAGGGCATGCATTAACTTATTCTCAACTATGGAAACCTATAGTTTTTTTCTTCTCCTTCCCTCTGTCCCTCACTCTCCTTCCCCCTCCCTTTCTTTTTATATGTAGATATAAGTATATAAGGGAGATGACAGTAGAATAAAATGAAATTGGATGTTTTATTAGTTTCCTATTGCTGCTCTGTCAAATTACCACAAATGTAATGGCTTAAAATAAAGCAAATTCATTTTCTTACAGTTCTGCAGTTCAGAACTTCAAAATGGGTCTTACTTGGCTAAAATCAAGGTGTCAACAGGGCTATCTTCCTTTCTGGGGGCTCTGGGGTGAAGGTTTTTACTTGACTTTCAATATAGTATTAAAATGAGACTACAAAATGGAATTAACTGTTTGAATGACATTTTAATGTAATACCTTGCCTTAAAATTATCCTTTTACCAAAGGTCATGATTAAACAAGGGTTAAGATTGAAAGGTTGGACACTTGTACTGTGATTTCAAATTAAAAATCTTTTTAGCTTTAATCCATTAATAAAGCTTAAGATACAAGTTATCTTATCTCAAGTTATTGATAGTAGACTAGAAACCCGGTGACCCTACTGAACCATATTCTTCCTGCAACCAGAAATTCTGTAAATGCAGATTCCTCATTGCCTGTATTCTCTATAGATGCTGACTTGCAAAGTCACATATAATGAGAGCATAGCAGGAGTAGTAACCTTGTCATTTTTCTCAAAGTTTCAGCCAATAGTTTCTGGATATCAGCAATAGGTTCAACAGACAGAAGAACAACAGGTGACTCTCTTAAAATTCTGTGACCTCAATAGAGTGCAAAAGTAATGAATGCATTCCTCAAGAGAGGTGGTGTAGTTGAAGTAGCAGCAAGTTCAAATTTGTCTGGCAGCTCTGGATAATAGAAAGTTATTCTGATTCCGTACCTAAATGAATTTATTTGTTGTCTGTTTGCAAATGTAGTACATATAACGAGCCACGTGTATGTGACAGTTGAGACATAGATTTGACAGACGGTTCATACTCTGGTATCATTTAGTGAATTATATCAATCACTCTAACATACTAGAATTTTTAAGATTTGCAAACATGTCATTTTAAGAATAAAATACAAGACAGCAGCATTGAATGGTGGTTAAAAAGAACTGACTCTGGAATCAGACTGCTTATTTTAAACCTAGTTGCACCAGTTACTCATGATTATTTTGTCTCTTTATACCTGAGATTCTCTACCTGCAAAGTGGATATAATAATAGTTCTTATTTTTTAGAGTTACTGTGAGAAATATATGAGGAATAAGTGTGAACAATGTAGCAAATCTGTACTTGAAAAGCAACCCAAAATATTAACTACTGTTTCTATATATAAACTGACATTATATATGTTTAATCTAGAGTTATAAGGCAGGCAAAGTCATGTTCAAGAAAAGAAGTTATAAGTTTTTCCAATTAAAGATGTTCCAAAACAAGAAGTAGATTTTGTTAGTTTCTTGTTTTAAGCCAACATCAACTTTTAGCCTGAAAGCTTCAAAAAACAGAAAAATAACTATGATTTTGTTAACTGTAACTTGCATAAAAATACCCAAAGAATTCAGCAAAGAGACTTAAGATGTTCAAAGATTTTATTAACCAAACATGTACAATGTAGTATTTGAAACTTTTAATTTATTAAATTTTGACTTTTATGTTAAATTTAGCTTTAATTTTTATAGAACACAAATCTAAAAAGATATTTGCTTACATAAATTATTGACTTTAAGTAGTGCAATCATTATATTCTTTCTGATGCCAGGCATAAATATTTTTAACACCTAGCACTGTATCCAAGTAGAAAGTGAGATTCTAGTCTCAGTTATAGTCTAGTTATAGTGTGAAAACTTCCAAGTGCATGTCCTCTGCCAATTGATCACATCAGGGAGCCAAATGTACTGGGTCCAGGAAGTCAGTGAAAGGAGACATTTGTTGTAGGGATTAGACACTAATATCTGGGCACTTCAGCAGAATTTACCAAAAGATTTTTCCAGAAAAGGGGAAAATGGTCTTAGTAAAAATTATCCTCAGCTATGCAATGAGTTATCCGTATATGATGCTGTACTATATACATACATCTCTTTCCATGTCTTTTTGATTAGGCTGTAAATATCACTTTCTTATTTGTCATGAAGATTGATTTTTATGGTTTTGTCAGTCTATGTTTTTATTTTTCTTTTCCTCATAGTATGATAACTTTTTCCATTGTTATTAATGACTGGTTTCCTTAAAACATACAGCAAATTTGCAGTCAGGAAAGGGTAAAGCCATAAAACCAATGGAACAAAATTTGGACAGAGCTGTGGATTTTAGTCCTCATGGTACATGATGATTTTGAGTTATGCTGCAGTTCCCAGACTCTGCTCCACATGTAATATGTAGCAAGGGAGCCTGATGTTTAGATGAAGAAAATAATAAATACAATAAAATAATGTAGGAGGAAAGCCATGACAGAAATCCTTTATCATTATTTATAATAGTAAGCCATTTTACAGTCATACTGGTCCCAAAAACAGAGAGCAAGAGTTAATTATGGAGGTATTGTGATATCTCATGGTGTTGACTATGAGTTTTTACCGTGGGTTGCAAAACCACATATCATGCTTTTCCTTGAAGTGTATCATTATTTTTTGTCTTCATGGGGCACAAACTGGTGCTTTTATCTTCCATGGTACATGTTAACATTTGAGCTGGATGAAGAAAATATGTTCTTTGAATTGTGCATCCTCCTGATGAAACTGTGGCTGTCAGCTTAAAGTCTATGATATCATTATTGGTCATTTCAATGACAAAGAAAACCTTTCTATGGAAAATTCACAGTGCTTTGGGTCTAACCAGGAAATGTGATTGCAGAATACTGAGACTGGAAGTAGTATCTTGTACATTGTGTTGATCATTGTAAAATCTGAGTTGGATTAATTATGCAGACTTGGGATGAAAATACTTTTGATGCATAGGACTTCCCAAGAGGCCAGCTTTCTGTTATGTATCTGATACTTCACTTTTTAACTCATTTAACTCCTGAAAAAAAATTCACGCCAAAACTTTTCTGTTTTCTTTAACTGACCATGTCAATTTCCACCTTATCCACAGTAATGTTCTCAAACATTAAACTTGACTGCTTAACCTGTGTCAAAACATATTTCATGAATAATGTTCTAACAATGTAACAAAGAAGGCTTGTTCAATTTGTTTTAAGCCTCCTTCTTCTGGATACCCCTTCAGCTTATCTCAGACTAACTTAATTATCATTTGTTTTATGTAGGTTTCTCAAGTGGTAGGTTTTTTCTTTAGCTAGTGAATGCCTTCCCTCATTTACTCAATTATGCCTTCAAATGTACAGTATGTAAGTCAGATCACAAATAGCACTTATATTCAATAGCATGAATTGATTGGCATTTATAAATAAAATATCTGTATAATGTAATTCTGTTGCAAAGCTGTGTATGTTGCATGACTTTTTTGACTTTTGGTTTTGATAATTTTCACCATAGCTAAGGTGATCATGTAATTTATTACTCACATCAGAACACTTAGAGATTTAAAGAGGGAGCTATTAATAATTATGCCAGGTCAACAGATGCAAACTGAGACAGTCCCAGGCAAATTATAATGTAGAGCAAGAATCTGCAAACTATGTCCCATGGGCTAAATTCAGGCCACTTCCCATTTTTCAACAGCCCACAGGCTAAGAATGATTTATGCATTTTTAAATGGTTGGAAAAACACCAAAGAAAAATATCTCACGACATGTGAAAAATGATACAAAATTTAAATTTGAGTTTCTATCAATAAATAAAGTTTTATTGGTATACAGATATATCAAATCACTTATATATTATCTATGACTGCTTTCATGCTACAATGGCAGAATTGAATAGCTACAGCATACCATATTGTCTAAAATATTTACTGTCAGAATCTTTACAGAAAAAGGTATACTGATCCCTGATGTAGAGTAATCCTAACCATTTCCCAAGTTGGTCTGTGAGTTTCAATAAGACAAGATCCTTTCAAGCTCTTTCTTTCTAATAGTGCATGTGAAACAGTATGTTGTTAATGCTGATGTTGATAATGATATTTCTAGTGATGTATTTATCTACTCTGCAGTTTTGTATTGAGTAGAAACTCTCCCTGGTCACATTTTTTATTCCACCATAAAGTTTGCAAGATCTTTTAGTCGTTTGACAATATATTTTGCATGTAAATATTCAAGTTGTTAATTTTGATATGAATTAAAAATATGTTCTTCAAGAATCAGTTTCCCAGTGTTTCTATTTTCTCTGACAATAAATTACTAGTAGTGCCTTAACACAGTTTTAGTTTTTGTCTGAATGTTTTACAAAGTGTAGGGTAGAACAATATTTTAAAGTAACTTAATTCTGTGTCTCTGGTATCAAATCAAAGGGGTTATAAGAATTCTTCTACCTCATTGTTCAGTAGGCCAGATGGATGTGTCCTTTAAAGTAAATAGTATTTGTTGGCTAAGTAACAGGTCAATAGCTTTCTTAATAATAGGCACTGTTGCTCTTGAGCCACTTGCAAAATTGTTGTCTAGTAAATCTACCTAAACTGTGTGGTTATTGAGACTCTTCACCATCTTTCAGATTAGGTTGATTCTGTCAGCTGGCACATATGGTACATTTTGAAGAGCTACAGAATATAAAACCCACGTAGTTATAAAAAGTAAATTAATTGGTGATTAAATTACCACTTGAATAAGAACAAAGATATTGCCCTTATACCTTTTGTTTACCTATTAGATATCCAAAAGTTGACATTTGTGAAATATGGTAATACAGCACAGATTGCAAATGACAGCCAGTGTGATCTGGAAACCTGCTAGAAATGAGGTCTGAATTAGTATTATTTTGGCCCTGAAAATATGCCACTCCTATCTTTTCATCTCTAACACTAATCACATATAATAATTCTAGGTTTTAGTGTTAAAAAGAACCCTTCATGTATAGGGTACTATAGAACTATTCAGTTCAAATGCCAACCCTAATTAAAACCTATCTGAGAATTCATTAAAATCTGGCCCAACTGCTTAACATCTCTTACAGCACTCACCTTTAGATGAAAACACTGCAGCCTCCATTTTTTCCTTTTCGGTTTTTGTTGTCTAATTAATGGAAACCATTAATTTGGAGGGATGAATTAAAAATGGAGTGAATAGTATAGGCTTTGTGCAACTCTGTAAAGATTTTCTATGCCATAATCAAGGGGAAAAATGCTTATTGCAAATGTCCTGAGCTGACAGAACTATATATTTAGAATCATTAAGTCTGTGGTAACTAGTGAAAATAAAATGTATGATGAAGATAAAATTAAATGAATGATAGAATCCAAGCTTTAATGATTTAAAAAAAAAAAATCCTAACTTTAGTTCCCAAGTCCATGCTAGCCAATGGGAAATAAAACTCTTCCTTTTTTTTTCTGTTTTGGCAAGGAAAATTACTGAATTAAAATGCTTTAAATTTTATCCAATTTGTAGTATGATGATGGGACTTAGTTGAAGAATAATTCTGGTAGACGTTATAAATAATATGATAGAAATACTGAGTTTTTTGCTATTCAGTGGTAACCGAAAGAAAATATGACTCACTGAGTAATTGAGAAAGAAAATGTGTCTATACTTTCCATGAAGGCAGAAGTGTGAGCACTACTATCTTTTTACATCTATACCAAAGTTGTTTGCCTTACATTCCAGAATATAACTTTGAGAAGGAGTCCACAGACAAAAGCCTGACTCCTGTGGGTAATAATTATCAAGGTGATTCACAAAAAAGCCATTGCCTTAGCTTTGCACAGGTCATCTATTAGAGGCTAAAACTAACGTTCTGCATTATTCCTTTCAAGAGAATGAACAATTTTTACTCCTTGTAGGTTTGTCCTGGGAATTCTCCATCAAGGAATTTTAGAGATGTTTAGGACGGAAATATTTAGTTTCTTCTCTTGGTTCTATCTTTAGTCATAAGGAATACATTCTTTGTATGCAGAAAGTCTCCCAGTAGATTTACATTTAAATCTCTGTCCTGAAACGTCCTTTTGAAGCAGCCACGTTGTCTGGGGTATATACCTTGGGGATTTTTCATTACGTGCCAGGAAAATTTAGGACATGGACACACACAAGGAGTTTAGGAGCAGAGATTTAATAGGCAGAAGAGAAGAGAAAGTAGAAACAGTTTTCTCCGTAGAGAGAGGGGTCACTGAGTGAAAAGGGCTGGTTGGTGGCAAATGCCCCAGATTTTATAGTCCAGTTTGAAAAGGTGGTGTCTGATTTACACAGGGCTCACAGATTTGTTCTATCAGGTATGACATTTACATACTGCATGGGAAGGCTGGTCGCCCCACCCTAATCTTATTATGCAAATAGGCTTTCCAGTTGATTGGTGCCATCTTGTCTGCTCCTTATAGTATATGTGGCTGACAGAGGGGAAGATGGAGCTGCCATCTTGAACATGTCTAGTTTCGAGTTCCTGCTGGCATTCACCCATGCAAGCTCCCAGCTTGCTTGTTTATGTCTGCAGCTCGACTTTACAGGCTGCTCTTCATTAGAAAGGAAAATAATTTGGGGCTGCTTTTCATTAAAAAGAAAAGCCTTACCAAGGACTCCCATAGCCTTCCTATCTACTTAAGTGATTTCTTAACTCCTATATCACTTTCAGCTAAAATACTATGAAGAGCTGGAACCTGACAAAAAGTGAAGCTCAAATTGCATGATTCTGAACACGTGATTTAAAAATATAGGGCAAAATGTGTTTTTACTTTTTCAAAATTTTAGTATTTGCTTCCTATTTTTACTTTGGAAGTCATGCTCTTAATAATACAGCAAGAGTTTTCAGAAAATGAATTCTCATATACATGATATATTTCACAGAAGTTAGAGACTTTCCTGTCTTCATCTTCTCTATCATGAAACCTTAAAAAAACAAAAAACAGAAATTCAGTCTACAAAATGTAATAATCCTTCAAACTTACTAGTTATGGCAGAAAGTTGGTTGGCTGCTAATCAAGCTGGTTTTCCTTTCTGCTGGGTTCACAGCTAGGCTTTAGTTCTAAATTACTCTCGAAGTTGGATATGACAATGGCCGTGTGACTAATGTCTAGCTCACTGGTCCACATTTTGTGGGTGAATATATCCTACTCCCAGTCCTGACTCAATAAATCAAAGAGAATTTAAAAAGTACAAAAATTTTGGAGCTGAAAGAGTTGAAAATGTAACTGCCACTACATTTCAAAAAATAGAATGTAAAATTGAAGTAGCTTTTGAGGGACCAACGGCCATGAGACCCAGCTCTATCATGAAGATAAGATTAAGGGTGTGGATTCCTACTGAAACAGGAATCAGGCTTTCAAAGCGTCTACAATAGCAAAGGAAGGCCTAATCTTCCATACCAACCTCAGGTGTGTCTATAGAGGATAATGCTCAAGGAAGATGTTTCAGTAGTCTGGAGGGAAGGGGCCAGGGAGAGCAATGGATAAGGGAGAGTTCCCAGAAATTAGACTTACTCTAATAAAGGAATTTTCTCCTCCAAATGTGTAGGGACCCTTCAAAATGTTTCCCTGCAAGATTTTATAAATTCTTGCCACAGTCACGTTTTTTCCTCTTCGGAATGGAAGCTTTTAATGTAGTTATTACATTCTTTCACTACCTTCATATATTGAAAATGGGATGTGGAAGTAAAGGGTGGAAGTGAAGTGCCAATTAATGAAGAGCCACATTTGGACTTAATGAAGAGTTTTCACATCACTAGAAAATACTGGATTTTGATCTGGATGTGGTCACTGAATAGAACTTTGAGGGAATGGAAGAATGTGTTCTTTATGCGAAAGCAAAAGAAAAATGGATATTTAGTGAGTAAAAACAGAATGTGAAGAGACTGGATACATTTAACAAAATCTATTTTTCCTATGTTTCTGATACACGTCTTCCAGCCTTTCTTGACAATGGAAAATTTGGCCAAAAGTCTGAGTGTTGGCCTATTGAATTGATTTGGTTTGACTCTGTCTCCCCACCCAAATCTCACGTTGAATTGTGATTCTGAGTGTTGCAGGTATGGTCTAGTGAGAGGTGATTGGATCTTGGGGGTGGACTTCCCCCTTGCTCTTCTTGTGATAGTGAGTGAGTTCTCACGAGATCTGGATGTTTAAAAGTGTGTAGCACTTCCCCTTTTGCTTTCTTTCTCCAGCTCTGCCATGATAAGACATGCTTGCTTCCCCTTCACCTTCTGCCATGATTGTAAGCTTTTTGAGGCCTCCTAGTCACACTTCCTGTACAGCTTCCAGAGCTGTGAGTCAAATATACCTCTTTTTTTTTAATAAATTACCCAGTCTCAGGTAGCTCTTTATAGCAGTGTGAGAATGGCCTAATGCAAGAATGCAGATATGATATATGCTATATCTAAGCCTAGCCCATTAAAAACTTCCTATATGTTTCTCTTCTCTCTCCTTCTTTGCCTTTAGTTAGATTTTAAATGCCTAAGTTGACCTTAGAAGCCATGTTTTGAAGATAGCACAGGCCCCCTCAGCCTGAGTCCTTGAATACTTGTATGGAGGAGTAAACCTCTCACTTCAACAGTGATATTTGGCTTTTGTGTAAATGAGAAATTTCCATAGAGATAAGCCACTGAGAGCTCAACATTATGTGTTTTGTAAGGTAGAATATCTAAAAAATATAATAGTCAAAATAGACAGTCTTTAAAAATCCAACTGAAAATAGTATTTCATAAGATAAAGAAATCCAGCATAGTTTATTGCTAATTTTAGTTGAGACTATGTTTAAAATTATTAAATTTTGCATTATGTTATTATCTCAACAACTAAACAACTATTCTGTTTTTAGTAGTATTTCTGTTATTGACATTAAAAGCTGAGGGAATTAATTTCTTATATTTTGATGTGCTATGGTCTTGAATGTTTGTGTCCCCCCAAAATTCATATGTTGAAATCCTAACCATTAATGATGATATTAGGAGGTAGGGTTTTGGGAGATGATTAAGTCATGAAAGTGGATCCCTCATGAATAGGATTTGCTCCCTTATAAAAGAGGCCCTAGAAAGCGCTGTCCAGCCCTTCCACCACATGAAAAGTGAGAAGTCACAACCATGAACCAGGTAGTGGGCCTTTCTCACACATCAAATTTGCTGGCACCCTGATCTTGGACTTCCCAGCCTCCAAAACTGTGAGAAATAAACTTTTGTTGTTTGTAAGCTACCCCATTTATAAACAATGGAACTGAGCAGAGTAAGACACAATAGAGACATTTTGTATAAATTTCTGGAAGGAAATAGAACATGAGATTGTGGAAATTACAATATTACACATAAGGTTGACCATTTGTATATTAGCAAATTCGTTAGTGAACTGAATAATGCCAATTAAAAATATAAAGGCAAAAAATGAGTGTTTGATAATAATTAAAATTGGGGAAGGTTTCGAACAAATAGAAGAGTAATTGGGAAACACATTTCTTTATGGCAAGAATGTTGACATCTCATAAGATTCAGCTTCAGATCTGCCACCACCTCAACATCCCAACTGAAATTTTGGCTTGAGAAGAAAGTGGTCAAGACTTTGTGCCAGGTTCCATGCCTTGATGTATTGCTTTTCTCATCCTTCCAGTTTAAAGGGCCTCTGATTTGGCAAGAGCTATACATATTTCCACACTTCCTTTGTAGTAACTTCCTCAGAACCCAGCTGAGTAAATATTTAGTAGTGGTACCAATTTTTCTTTTTTTTTTTTTGAGATGGAGTCTCGCTCTGTCGCCCAAGCTGGAGTGCAGTGGCACAATCTTAGCTCACTACGAGCTCCGCCTCCTGGGTTCATGCCATTCTCCTGCCTCAGCCTCCAGAGTAGCTGGGACTCAGGCACCCGCCACCACACCTGGCTAATTTTTTGTATTTTTTAGTAGAGACGGGGTTTCACTGTGTTAGCCAGGATGGTCTCGATCTCCTGACCTCGTGATCCGCCCTCCTTGGCCTCCCAAAGTGCTGGGATTATAGGCATGAGCCACCATGCCTGGCCTAGTGGTACTAATTTTTATACTGCTGAGTCTCTATGCTGTATGTTATTTATTTAAGAAATATTTATTTAGCATTTATTATGTGTCAGGCACTGCTTCTAAATATTAAAGAAGCAGTAATGAAAAAAAATACAAAAATCCCTGCCACCATGGAGCATACTCTAATGGAAAAGACAGAAAGTGAAAAAAGATAAATAGGTAAATTACATAGTGTTATAGTGTTAGTTACAATTACTACGGAGAAAAAGTAGAGCAAAGACGGGGGATACAAACAACTTAGATGGAAATGAAAATTTTAGAAAAAGTAAGATTTCATTGAAAATGTGAAATTTGAGTAATAACCTGAAGGAAGATATCTGTCCAAGCTGATATGCACACAGCTAATTCCTAAAAGAACAAGTGCAAATACCTGATGTGGGAGCATGCCTGGCACATGTAAGGAACAACAAGAAGGCTGGAGAGACTGGAGTCAAATATGGGTGAAGCGTTGCAGCAATTGATAACACAAAGATGATAGGTCACATAGGACTTTGTGATTAATAGCAAAAAGTGTGGTTCCACTCAAAGTGACATGGAGAGATATTAAAAAGTTCTTAGCAGGGAAATAATCTGACTTGACAACATTGCTATGCTCCAATGTTGAAAATAAAGTGAAGAAGCCTCAGCTAGAATTAAGGTGACAAGTTAGGAGGTTATTACACAAATCCAGGCAATGTATGATGGTGGTTCAGACAAGAAAAGTGAAGGTGCCTAGAATTTATCAAATTCCAGGTGTAATTTGAAGCTAGAGTTGACAGAGTTTGGTAATGGATAAGATGTGGCTTCTGAGAGTAAGAGAAGAATCAGAGATGGAGTCAGTCCAAAATTTTTTTTGTCCAGAACAACTGAAATAATTGAATTATCCCTTACCTAAGATGGTGTGTCAGGCTGTTTTTGCATTGCTACAAAAGAATACCTGAGACTGAGTAATTTATAAAGATAAAAGGTTTAATTGGCCCACAGTTCCGTAGGTTATACAGGAAACATGGTTCTGCAATCCTGCTTACCTTCTGATGAGGCCCCAGGAAGCTTCTGATCATGGCAGAAAGTGAAAGGACAGCAGGCATGTCACATGGCAAGAGCAGGAGCAAGAACCAGTGGGGGTGAGGCCCCAGACTTTTAAACAACCAGATCTCTTGGGTGAACTGATCAAGAACTTGCTTATCATGAAGGGATGATGCTAAACCATTCATGAAGGATCTGCACAATGATCCAAT
This sequence comes from Pongo pygmaeus, assembly GCF_028885625.2. Taxonomy (NCBI): domain Eukaryota; kingdom Metazoa; phylum Chordata; class Mammalia; order Primates; family Hominidae; genus Pongo; species Pongo pygmaeus. The sequence goes on along the minus strand of NC_072373.2, from coordinate 158,893,814 downwards.
CACCCCCCACCAGGCCAGACCTCCAACTGTGGGAATCACATTTCAACATGAGATTTGGAGGGGACAAATATCCAAACCGTATCAGACAGGGAAGTCCACAGGAGGAGTCAGTTTAGAGGGAAATATAAGGAGTTCAGATTTGAGATATTTAACTGTGGGATGTTCTCTAAACATTACAAGTAGGGATGCTGAATGGGAGGTTGGGATAACCGTTTAGAGTACAGCACAGAATTTTGGGCTGTGATATAGATGCGGAGCAGCATACAGATGCTGTTTCAAGCTGAGATATTGACTGATATCACTTAGGGATTGTCACAAGAAAAGAGACACAGTTTGAGAACAGCACTCTGACATTTAGTTATTTGAAAGAAAAGGAGGAACCATCAGAAAAAATCTGAAAAGGAGTGGCTGGAAAGATAGAAGAAAAATGAGGCACACAAGTTTTCATGGAAACCAAGTATAGAAAATGTTTCAGGGAGGCATGAGTAATCTACCAATCTTACCAAATGCTGTTGACAGGTCAAGTAAAACAGGGACTGAGAAACTATGTTTGGAGTTAGAAATGCGGAGATTAGGAATGACACTGAGTTTTACCAAAGTGATGGGGACAAAAACCTGATTTGAGTGGAATCAACAGACATTGTAAGAATAAATAGTTGGAGAAAGTGATTATCAACTTTTCATTTGATGGATACAAGTGATAATATGATAATATTTTCACTATAAATTAAAATGAATTTTACTATCTTGACACACATTGTTGCAAATGAGGACTCAAGCTCATAGTTATCAAATATTTATTGCAATTTATAATCAGCATGAAACTGTCACATTGCAAGATCAAGCTTCAATGTCATCTCCTTTGTGAACTCTTTCCCGCCTCCATCAATTAATCGCTGTTTTTTTGCTTCCCAAACACTTCATAAATACATTTGCAATACTACATTGTCTTGTAATAATTTATTCGTCTGTCTCTTCTATTACATTGTGAGTCCCTCATATTTATATAAAAGTACAGTGTTTGGGCCAGGGTCGGTGGCTCACGCCTGTAATCCCAACACTTTTGGAGGTCAAGGCTGGTGGATCACAAGATCAGGAGTTCAAGACCAGCCTGGCCAAGATGGTGAAATCCCGTCTCTACTAAAAATACAAAAATTAGCCAGGTGTGGTGGCGGGCGCCTGTAATCCTAACTACTCGGGAGGCTGAGGAGGCAGAATCACTTGAACTCGGGGGGCGGAGGTTGCAGTGAGCCGAGATTGTGCCACTGCACTCTAGCCTGAGTGACAGAGTGAGACTCTGTCTCAAAAAAAAAAAAAAAGTACAGTGTTTGGTAAAAGTATGCATTCAAAAATAATTGGTGAATGAATGAATGAATTCATATCACATTTTAAGTCAGTCTAAATGATATAGTGGAAACAGGAATTTGTTAAGTGTTAAGGATTACAGATAAATGCAGAATCCTCATTCATTTTTCCCAAGATCAAAAGCGCTTATTATAAATAAAATAAAATATAATAAATGTGCCATCCAACTAATTATAATGCTTTCATATTATTTTGTTTGTTTCATATTACCAATTTTTAAACTCTCATTTTCTCATAACATTCAGATTAGCAACTCAGTACGTACACAGATAACAGATGATCTAGGTAAAGTTTTTTCCTCTGGGACAGAAATCTGGAATTTGGTTCCCAGATTTTTTTGAGAACCTCCATGTCCTCAGAACTTATCAGTGCTCAAACTAACATTATGACAATTTTATTTTAAAAAAGAAACAGTTAGCCTGCTTTGAAATACTGGATTGTTCTGTGAAGCTACTCTCCTAAGGGTAATTACTTTTTGTATTAATTTTTAATATTTTAATTTTTAATATGACTTTCATAGTTTGCTCTCACACATGATTATGTTAGTGGTGCTGAAGTAGAGTACAAGAAAAATATATATTAAAACTAAAATATTAAATGTGTATATAAAGTCTTTCATGTCAATTACACATTTAATTAATTACACAATTAATAAATAATTAATAACTAATAAACAATTGTAGTGGAAGCCAAACTACTACTAAGAAAACCCTTACTAGAACTATGTACTGGAGTAAATGTATAAGTTCAAGGTAATATGCCATCTCTATTCTAAATAACATTACAAAAAAATTTTTATGATGATAAATTTTTATTTGCTCATTTTTATTCTTGTTCTGAAAAAAGAAACTTAAAGCAAAGAAATTCTTTGTATATTTTTTCCACTAAGAAATGTTGATCTTGAGGAAGAAAAATTATATTTGTCTATCTGTCTATCATCTCTATCTCCCTAAATTGAAATTTTAATCTTTATAAAATATTAACTTTAAAATTTGTATCAACTCCACTATAGTTTTCAAAACTACATCAAATAAAATACAACATTTGGATGAATTGTTTAGTATATTTATTTTAATGAGCAGTTAGAGAATTTGGGTATAGAAGACAATAAACCACATTCCCAGTTGTGTGTCAAATCTGTCTGTTTTTCTATGGGGTGAGACTGTTTATCTCTATGGGGAGAGTCTCCTTCTTCTTGAGAAAAGTTGAGGGAAAAGTAAAGGGGACATTGTCTTGCACCTTAGGTACAAGATCAGCCACATGGAGGTAAAGCCTGAAGTGGGCTCTTAAGATCCCTGATTCTAGTTCTTGGATCTTGGATGGCATTTCTGGACCTGCCCTGGTCCAGAGGGGAGACCACTGCTCTGAAGCGTGAGTCCCAGGCCAGGCAGCATTTACCACAAGCTGATTGGAGAGCCCTTTAATGTTAAAGGAACATCAGTGGTATCCTGGCAGTACTCCTCACGGGCATGTGGGAGTGGTGGCCATGGGGTGAGGCTCCTCTGCTTGTAAAAAGGAAAGGAAAGAGTGGGAAGAATTGTGTCTTGTGGTTTGAGTGCCAGCTCAGCTGCAGTACGGTAGAACGCCAGTAGACATGTAAGGTTTTCTGACTCAAGTCCCTGGCTCTCAGGTGGCACTTATTGACCCACTCAGAGCCCGGGGACCTCATCACCCGGAAGGAAGGGCAGAAGCCTGGCTGTCTTTACCACCTTCTGATTGTGGAGCTCCAGGGCCTTGAATGAACATAGGCAGTAGCCAGGTAGTGGTTACAGTGGGTCTTGGGCAATATCCACTACTGTGCTGCCTTCAGGTCTGACCCAGTGCAGTCCCAGTGGTAGTGGCCACAGAGGTGCTTGTATCACCTCACCCTCAGATACCAGCAACACAGAAGACAGAGACAGACAGACTCCATTTATTTGGGAGAAAGTGAGGGAAGGGAACAAGACTATCTGCTTAGTTATCCAGAGAATTCTTCCAGTTCTTATCCATGACCACCAAGGTGGTACCTCTATGAGTATGTAAGAACCACAGTGTTATGGGGCTTAGGGTGCCTGTTAATGAAGACACAGCTTACATCACAGCACTCACATCCTTTTAAATATCTGGAAAACATTCCCAAGAAGGACAGGGACAAAGAAGCCTGGACTGCAAAGACTATAATAATTCTTCAATGCACAGACATACACAAACATCCATAAGCATCAAGACAATCCAAGAAAACATGACCTCACCGAATAAACTAAATAAGGCACTAGGGACCAATTCTGGAGAAACAGAGATATGTGACCTTTTAGACAGAGCATTCAAAATAGCTGTGTTGAGGAAACAAAGAAGTTCAAGATAACACGGAGAAAGAATTCAGAATTCTATCACATAAATTTTAAAAAGATATTGAAATAATTAAAAAGAAACAAGCAGAAATTCCAGAGTTGAAATATGCAATTGACTTACTGAAGAATGCATCAGAGCTTTTCAATAGCAAAAGTGATCAAGCAGAAGAATGAAGATTGGCTATTTGAAAATATACCATCAGATGAGGCAAAAAAAAGAATTAAAAAAAATTCCTAAAGGATTTAGAAAATAGCCTCAAAAGGGCAAATCTAAGAGTTGTTAGCCTACAAGAGGAATTAGAGAGAAATAGATAGGGATAGAACGTTTATTCAAAGGAATAATAACAGAGAACTTCCCCAAAACTAGAGAAAATTATCGGTATTCAAGTACAAGAAGGTTATAACCAAGTAGATTTAACCCAAATAAGACTACCTCAAGGCATTTAATAATCAAATTCCCAAAGAACAAGGATAAGGATAAAGAAGGGATTATAAAAGCAGTAAGACAAAGAACAAAACGAAACAAAACAAAAACAACAACAAACCCATACACAAATAACATACAATGGAGCTCCAATCTGTCTGGCCACAGACTTTTCAGTGGAAACCTTACAGGCCAGAAGAGAGTGGCATGACATATTCAAAGTGCTGAAGGAAAAAAAATTTACCCTAGAATAGTATATCTGGTGAAAATATCCTTCAAACATGAAGGAGATGTAAAGACTTTCTCAGACAAACAAAAGCTGAGGGATTTAATTAACACCAGACCTCTCCTACAAGAAAGGCGAAAGGAAGTTCTTCAAACTGAAAGAAAAGGATGTTAATGAACAATACAAAATCATCTGAAGATACAAAACTCACTGCTAATAATAAGTACACAGAAAACCCCACAGTGTTATAGAACAGTAACTGTGGTGTGTAAACAACTCTTAAGTAGGAAAGACTAAATGATGAACCATTCAAAATTAATAACTATGACTACTTTTCGAGACATAGGAAACATAATAACATATAAATAGAAACAACAAAAAGTTAAAAAGTGGGAAAACAAAGTATAGACTTTTTATTAATTTACTTTTTTTTTGTGCTGTGTCAAGTTGTTATCACTTAAAATAATGGGTTATAAGATAGTATTGCAAGCCTCATTGTAGCTGCAAATCAAAAAACACACAATGGCTACACAAAAATTTAAAAGCATGTAATTAAAGCACACCACCAGAGAAAATTACATTCACTAAAAGGAAGACAGGAAGAAAGGACAGAAGGAGTAGAAGACCACAAAATAACCAGAAAACAAATAAGAAAATGGCAGTAGTAAGTCCTAACTTATCAATAATAACATTGAATGTAGATGGACTAAACTCTCCAATCAAAGGACTTAGAGTGGCTTAGTGGATAAGAAACCAAGAACCAATAATCTGTTGCCTACAAGAAACATACTTCACTTATGAGGACACACATAGGCTGAAAACAAATGGATGGAAGATGATACTGAATGCCATTGGAAAGCAAAAAGAGACCAGGAGTAGTTATATTTATATCAGACAAAATAGATTTCAAGGAAAAAAACCTATAAAAAGAGACAAAGAAGATCACCATTTAATGATAAATGGATCAATACGCAAGAGTATATAACACTTGTAAATATATATGCACCCAACATTGGAGCAAACAAATATAGAGCAAATATTATTAGAACTAAAGAGAGAGATAGATCACAATACAATAGTAGCTGGAGAGTTCAACATCTCACTTTTAGCATCAGAGAGATCTTCCAGACAAAAAAAAACAAAGAAGAAATATTGGATTTAATCTACATATAAGCCAAATGGACAAATAAATATTTACATAACATTTCATCCAACAGCTGAAGAATACACATTCTTTAATTCAGCACATGGATTATTTTCAAGGATAGACCACAGTTTGTGACTTGTGTCACAAACAAGTCTTTTTTCTTATTTTTTTATTTTTATTTTTTTGAGATGGAGTTTCACTCTTATTGCCCAGGCTGGAGTGCAGTGGCATGACCTCAGCTCACTGCAAATTCTGCCTCCCAGGTTTAAGTGGTTCTCCTGCCTCAGCCTCCTATGTAGCTGGGATTACTGGTGCCCTTCATCAAGCCCAGCTAATTTTTTTTTTTTTTTTTTTTGTATTTTTAGTAGGGATGGTGTTTCTCCATATTGGCCAGGCTGGTCCTGAACTCCTGACCTCAGGTGATCCGTCTGCCTCGGCCTCCCAAAGTGCTGGGATTACAGGCATAAGCCACTGTGCCTGGCCCAAAGACAAGTCTTAAAACATCCAAAAAAGATGAAATTGTTTCAAGCATTTTCACTGACCACAATGGAATAAGACTAGAAATCAATAACAAGAGAAATTTTGGAAAATCATGCAAACACATGTAAAATAAACAATATGCTCCTGATGACCAGTGAGTCAATGAAGACATTAAGAAAGAAATTGAAAAATTTCTCTTAATACAAGATAACAGAATCACAACATATCAAAATCTATGGGATACAGCAGAAGCAGTATTCAAAGGGAAGTTTATGGCTATAGTTGCCTACATCAAGAGAAAAGAAAAATTTCAAATAAACAATCAAATGATGCATCTTAAGGAACTAGAAAAGCAAGAGCAAACCAAACCCAAAATTAGTAGGAGAAAATAAATAATAAAGATCAGAGCAGAAATAAATACATTTGAAATGAATAAAACAATACAAAATATCAATGAAATAAAAATTACATTCTGAAAAGATAAACAATATAGACAAATGTTTAATCAGACTGATAAGAAAAATAAAAGAGAAGAGCCAAATAAATAAAGTCAGATATAAGAAAAGAGATATTACAACTGATAACTGATACCACACAGAAATTCAAACGATCATTGGTGGCTAATATGAGCCACTACATGGGAATGATTTTGAAAATCTAGAAGAAATGGATAAATTTCTAGACACATAAAACCTACCAATATTGAACCATGAAGAAATTCAAAATCTAAACATATCAATAACAAACAGTGAGATAGAAGTTGCAATAAAATGAATCCCAGCAAAGAAAATCAAGGACCCCATGGCTTTACTGCTGAATTCTACCAAACATTTAAAGAACAACTAATACCAATGCTAATCAAACTATTACAAAAAAATAGAGGGGGAGGAAGTATTTTTGAACTCAATATAGGAGGCCTCTATTATGCTGATACCAAAACCAGACGAAGACACATAAAAAAAATCATAAGCCAATATCACTGATGAATATCGAGGCACAAATGCTCAACAAAATACTAGCAAACCCAATTCAACAACACATTTAAAACATCATTTATCGTGATAAAGTGGGATTCATTCCATGAATGCAAGGATGGTCCAACTTACATAAATCAACCAATGTTACACATCATATCAACAGAATGAAAGACAAAAACCATATGATAATCTCAGTTGATGCTGAAAAATATGATAAAATTTAACATCCCTTCATAATAAAAACTTAAAAAAACTGGGCACGTAAGGAACATATGTCAACATAATAACATCCATATACAACAGACATATAGCCAGTATCATACTGAATGAGGAAAAACAGAAAGCCTTTCCCCTAGTTCAGGAACATTACAAGGATGACTACTTTGAGTCGTGTTATTCAACATAGTACTAGAAGTCCTTGCTAGAGCAATCAGGCATAAGGAAGTAATAAAGCCATTCAAATTGGAAAAAAGAAGTCAAATTATTGTTTGCTGATGATATGATCTTATATTTGGAAGAACCTAAAGACTCCACCAAAAAAACTTAGAATTGATAAATATATTCAATAAAGTTGCAGGACACAAAATCAACATACAAAAATCAGTAGCATTTCTATATGCCAACAGCAAATGATCTGAAAAAGAAATCAAGAAAGCAATCCATTTACAATAGCTACAAATAAATAAAAATACCTTAAATTAACTTAACTAAAGAAGTAAAAGTTTTCTACAATAAAACCTATAAAACATTAATATTAGAAATTGAAGAGGACAACAAAAAATGAAAAGATATTCCATGTTCATGTATTGGATAATTAATATTGTTAAAATGTCCATACTATCCAAAACAATCTGCAGATTCAATGCAATCTCTATCAAAATACCAAAGAAATTCTCTACAGAAATAGAAAAAAACAATCCTAAAATTTATATGGAACCACCAAAGACCCAGAATAACCAAAGAAATCCTAAACAAAAGGAACAAAACTGGATGATTCACATTTCCTGACATTAAATTATATTACAGAGCTATAGTAAACAAAACAGTATAATACTGCCACAAAAACATACACATAGGCCAATGGAACAGAATAGAGAACCCATAGATAAATCCATACATCTATGGTGAACACATTTTTGACAGAGGTGCCAAGAACATAGATTGGAGAAAGAATAGTATTCAATATATGGTGCTAGAAAAACTAGATATCCATATGCAAAAGAATAGAACTATGCCCCATAACTTGCCTTATGCAAAAATAAAATGAAAATGGATTAAAGACTTAAATCTAAGACCTCAAACTATGAAACTACTACACAAAAACTTTGGGGGAACTCTCCAGAACATTGGACTGGGCAAAGATTTCTTGAATAATACTCCGCAAGCATGGTCAGTCAAAACAAAGACAAATGTGATCCCATCAAATTAAAAAGCTTCTGCACAGCAAACGAAAAAATCAACAAAGTGAATAGACAACCCACAGAATGGGAGAAAATATTTGCAAACTAACCACCTAATAATGAAACACATAAGGATCACAAAAAACTCCATAGGGAAAAATAGATTTATCTGATTTTTAAATTGGCCAAAGATGTGAATAAGTATTTCTTAAAAGAAGACATACAAATGGCAAACAGGTGTATGAAAAGGTGTTCAACATCATTAGTCATCAGACAAATGCTGATAAAAAATACAATGAGATATTGTCACACTCCATTTAAAATGGCTTTCATCCAAAAGTCAGGCAATGAAAAATGCTGGTGAGGATGTGCAGAAAAGGGAACTATTGTACATTGTTGGTGGAAATGTAAATTAGTGCAACCACTATGGAGAATGCTTGTTAAGTTCCCCAAATACTAAAAATGGAACTCCTTATGATCCAGCAATGCCAGTCCCAGGTTGATATGTGTTGGCTCTGCATCCCCACCCAAATCTCATTTTGTAGCCCCCATAATTCCCACTTGTTGCAGGAGAGACCTGGTGGGAGATGAATGAATTATGAGGGTGAGTTTTACCCCTGTTGTTCTCATGATAAGTGAATGGGTCTCATGAGATCTGATGGTTTTAAAAATGGGAGTCTCCCTACATAAGCTCTCTTTTCTTTTTGCCTGCTGCCATTCGCTAAGATGTGACTTGCTCCTCCTTGTCTTCTGCCATGATTTTGAGGCCTCTCCCAGCCATATGGAACTGTAAGTTCAGTTAAACCTCTTTCGTTTGTAAATTGCCAGTCTCCAGTATGTCTTCAGCAGCAGCCAAAAAAAAGGGACTAATATTGTAAATTGGTACCAGGGGTGAGGTGCTGCTGAAAAGATACCCAAAAATGTGGATGTGATTTTGGAACTGGGTAACAGGCAAAGGTTGGAACAGTTTGGAGGGTTCAGAAGAAGACAGGAAAGTTAGGAATCTCCTAAAGATTTGTTGAATGGCTTTGCCCAAAATGCTGATAGTGATACAGGCAATAAAGTCTAGGCTGAGATGGTCTCAGATGGAGATGAGGAACTTGTTGGGAACTGGAGTAAAGGTTACTCTTGTTATGTTTTAGCAAAGAGATGGATGGCATTTTGCCCCTGCCCTAGAGATTTGTAGAACCTTAAACTTGAGAAAGATGATTTAGGGTATCTGGCAGAAAAAATTTCTAAGCAGGAAAACATTCAAGATGTGACTTGGGTGCTGTTAAAGACATTCAGTTTTATAAGGGAAGCAGAGCATAAGTTTGGAAAATTTGCAGCTTGACAATGAGATAGTAAAGAAAATGACATTTTCTGAGGAGAAATCCAAGCCGGCTGCAGAAATTGCATAATTAATGAGGAGCTGAATGTTAAACCTCAAGACAAGGGGAAAAATGTCTCCAGGGCATGTCAGAGGTCTTCCCAGCAGCCCCTCCTATCACAGGCCCAGAGGCTTAGGAGGAAAAAGTGGTTTGGGAGACCAGGCCCAGAGTCCCTATGCTGTGTGCAGTCTAGGGACTTGGTGCCCTGTGTCCCAGCTGCTCTAGCCATGGCTGAAAGGGACAAACATTGAGCTCAGGCTGTGGCTTCAGAGGGTGCAAGCCCAAAGCCTTGGCAGCTTCCACCTGGTGTTGAGCCTACCTGTGCACAGAAATAAAGAACTGGGGTTTGGGAACTCCCGCCTAGGTTTCGGAAGATGTATGGAAATGCCTGGGTGCCCAGGCAGAAGTTTGCTCTGGGATGGGGCACTCATGGAGAACCTCTGCTAGGGCGGTGCAAAAGGGAAATATGGGGTTACATGTCATGGAGCCTGCATTAGAAGAAAAATTTATTTTTCTCATTATCCTTCCAGGTTACTTGGCTGAAGCCCTATAAATTGGACTGACGAAAGACAAATTAATGAGAGAAATTAATTATAATGAAATAAAAATGTATTCTATATACATTTTATATATCATGGGAGTCTTTATAAGGAAATAAAGACCCAAAGCAACAGTTAAATCTGAATGTTTTCATATTATGTTTGATGAAGAATGAATGTTCTTGAAAAATGTGATAGGACAAAAAGGTATATACTAAGCATTGTCAATATAATTTGGATGTCCTCTCCAAATCTCATGTTGAGATGTTATCCCAGTGTTGGAGGTGAGGCCTGTTGGGAGGTGTTTTGATCATGGCAATGGGTTCCTCATGAATGGTGTGGGCCATCTGGCATGGGCCATCTCCTTGGTGAAAAGTGAGCTCTTGTTCTGAGTTTACATGAGATGTGGTTGCTTAAAAGTATGCGGCACCTCCCTCCAACTCTTTCTCTCACTTGCTGCTGCTTTCACCATGTGACATGCTTGCTTTTCTCATGTAGTGTGCCTGCCCCCACTTTGCCTTCTGCCATGATTGCAAGTTTCCTGAGCCCTTTCTAAAAGCTGAGCTGATGCCAACACAGGCTTCCTGTAAAGCCTGCAGAACTGTGAACCAATGAAAACCCCTTTTTCTATAAATTACCCAGTTTCAGATATTTCTTTACAACAATGCAAGACTGACCAAATACAGATAGTTGGTACCAAGGAGAGGGGTGCATTGCTGTAAAGATACCTGAAAATGTGGAAGTAGCTTTGGTACTCATAATGGGCAGAGGTTGGAAGAGTTTAGAGGGCTCAGAAGAAGATAGGAAGACAGGCAAAGTTTGGAAATTTTTAGACCGGTTAAGTGGTTGTGACCAAAATGTTGAGAGTGATATGACAGTGAAGGCCTGGGTCTCAAATAAAATGTGGAAATTATTGGAAACTGGAGCAAACGTCACATGTATTATACCTTAGCAAAGAACTTGGCTGCATTGTGCCCCTGCCCTAGGGCTCATAGGAAGTTGGAACTTAAGAGTGATTATTTAGGGTATCTGGTAGAATTTCTAAGCAGCAAAGTGTTCAAGAAGTGGTCTGGCTGCTTCTAACAACCTATGCTCAGATGTTGGAGCAAAAAAAACCTTAAAGTTGGAACTTATATTTAAAAGGGAGTAGAATATAAAAGTTTGTAAAATTTGCAGCCTCATTGTGTGTCAGAGAAAGAAAAGCCTTTTTGGGAGAGGAATGAAAGCAGGCTATGGAGCAACTGCTTACCGGAGATATTTGCATAACTAAAAGGGAGCCAAGTTCTGCTATCCAAGACAATGAGAAAAAGATCTTGAAGGCATTTTAGAGACCTTCATGGCAGCCCCTCCTATCATAGTCCTGGAGGCTTAAGAGGGCAGAATAGTTTTGTGGGCCTGGCCCAGGGTCTTGCTGTCCTGTACAGCCTTGGGACACTGCTCCCCACATCCAGTCCACTCTAGCTCCAGCCTCAGCTCAGAGGATCCCAGGAATAGCTTGGGCCACAGCTTCAGAAGGTGCACACCATAAACTTTGGCAGCCCCCATGTCTTGTTAAGCCTGTGGGCACACACAAGATACAAGAGTGAATAAGACTTGGCACCCTCTGTCAAAATTTCACAGGATTTATGGAAGAGCCTGGGTGCCCAGGTAGAAGCCTGCTGCAGGGGTGGAGCCACCACAAAGAACTCCCATTAGGGCAGGGCTTAGGGGTAAGAGAGGCCTCACTCCGATTCCTCACTGTGGAGTTGTGAGAAGGGGGTTATTACTCTCCCCACTGTGGCACTACCTAGTGAAGCCGTGAGAAAAAGGCCACTGCCCTCCAGACCCAAGAGAATGGTAGTCCCACCAGCAGCTTGTACCCTGCACCTGTAAAAGCCACAGGCCCTCAACAACCTGGGAGAGCAACCTCTGGGGCTGAACCCTGCAAAGCCACAGGGGTTGGAACCGACAAGGCCTTGGGAACCACCCCTTGTACCAGTGTGCCCTGAATATGGGACATGGAGTCACAGGGGATTATTTCGGAGCTTTAAGATTTAATGACCGCCCTGCTGGATTTTGAACTTGCATGGGATCTGTATCCCTTTTCTTTTGGCTAATTTTTCTTTTGTGGAATGAAAATGTTTACCCAATGCTTATTTGCCAATTTTATCTTGAAAACAACTAACTTATTTTTGATCTTGCAAGCTTATAGATGGAAGGTACTTACCTTGTTTCAGATGAGACTTTGGAATTTGGACTTTTGAGTTAACGCTGAAATTAGCTAAGGCTTTGAGGGACTGCTGAGAATGGATGATTTTATTTTAAAATATGGGAAGGACATGAAATTTGAGAGACCAGGGGTAGAGTGATGTAGTTTGAATATCCCCTCCAAATATCATGTTGAGATGTAACCCCTAGTGTTGGAGGTGGAACTTGGTGGGGAGTTGTTTTGATCACGGGGAGGGGTCCCTCATGAATGGCTTCAGCCATTTTCTGATGATAAGTGAGCTCTTGCTCTGAGTTCACATGAGATCTGGTCATTTAAAAGTGTGTGGCACTTCTCTCCTACTCTTCCTATCTTGCTTGCTCCTGCTTTCACCATGTGATGTGTCTGCTTTTGTCATGCGATGTGCCTGCTCTCATTTTGCCTTCTGCCATGATTGTAAGCTTCATGAGGCCTCCCTAGAAGCTGAGCTGATGCCACAACTTGCTTCCTGTAAGGCCTGCAGAACCGTCAGCTAATAAAACATCTTTCCTTTATAAATTACCCATGTTCATGTATTTCTTTATAACAATGCTAGAATAGCCTAATACAGTAGTAAACTGGGGGAAACTTAGTGAGGCCTATTTGTTCAGATTCCTTTAGGCTTTTCTCTGTCTTTAGAGATAAGGATGTGCCTTTCCTCTGATCATAGAGAAGGCACTTCTCATAAGAGGGTCTCATGACCTGGGGAAAAGTGAGAGGACAGAGTCTTTCCAGCACCTACCATTTTGCAAATGTATTCAGCTTAAAATCATTATGCCAAGGTGCCATATCATGAAGTAGTGTGAATCCCATCAATGTGGCATGCTTACCTGTTTCTGTGGCACAACTTTAACTGTACATTTGCCTACTGGCTGCATTTCCTACCTTGGTACCATCCTATTATTGAAGTTTTCCATCATTCAAAAGTTTCTGTTTCTTGAGAGCCATTCAAGAACCTTCCAATAAATTATTTTTTTCAACTTGGCCAGTCTTTCTGTTGTTTGAGTCCAGAACTGATAGAGTATGTTATGTGAGAATACACAGATATTACAGATTTATGAAAAATCAAGAACCCTTAAAACGAAGTTTTATTTTTGTCTATTTTTGAAAACATTTTAAAATTTTTCTGGAGGCTAAAAAGTGTTACATTTTCAAGACTTTTTGGATTTTTTTCTTTTTTTTTAATGTCATCCAAAGCTTGTAACTAACAATTACAGAAAATCTTTATTTTTACTGTGCATATTTAGAGAATGGTAACCTATTCAAATTCAGATTTTATTTTATTATTAAACAATTTCAGCAATTGACTAGAATTCATTTTTAATATCAAAGTCACAGAGAAATGGAAGTTTTATATTTTTCATTGCATTCTGTGATGCAATGGAATATTGTCATATTTTCTTGAGAAAAGAGTATGATATACTATTGTAGAAATTTAATTTTATATGAACAATAATGAAAGTTTTAAAGAAAGAAGAGGAATGACAACTTGGAAGATGTAGGATAACAGCCTTTATTCATATCACTAATTGTAATATGTACTAATTGTAAATGTGGAAACTGAAGCCCCATTCCAGAGAAGACATTGCTTTTTATGATCGATCCAGGCAACAGGAAACACACATGCACACACACACCAACACACACAAAATAGCCTTTCTTAGGAGAAAATATACATTAATCTCTCTCTTTCTTTCCCTTCCTCTTTCTCTTCTTTTCCCCTCTGTTTCTTTTCTTCTTCCTTTTCCTTTCTCACTTTCAGTTTAAAAGTGAAATCAGCTTCCCAAAGGAAGGATTAGAGAAACGGGTGCCTTTTTCTTCAGTTTGATGATAGTGTCCTAAACATCCAGATTAACTCTACCAGGTAATTCTTTTTAGACAGCTCTTCAGAGGTCACCTAAATCACATTTTATTGTCAAATAAGTGGATGGATTAATGAATGAATGAATGCCACATGAACATTTCAGGTTATCTAAGAAATTTTAAGGTCAACCACTTTTCAGTGTAAATTAAATCTGATTCTTAAAATTTCCAAAATCAACAAATAACAGGTTCTTCTTGAAACAATACTAGCCTAAGAATGTGCCTCAACATAAAAATAAAAACCATTTGATATTGTTTGGCCATGTCCCCACACAAATCTCATTTTGAATTCCCACATATTGTGGGAGGGACTTGGTGGGAGGTAATTGAACCATGGGGGCAGGTCTTTCCCATGCTGTTCTCATGATAGTGAATAAGTCTCATGAGATCTGATGGTTTTATAAGGGGGAGTTTTCCTTCACAAGCTCTCTTCTCTTCTCTGCTGCCATGTGAGATGTGCCTTTTACCTTCCACCACGATTGTGAGGCCTCCCCAGCCATGTGGAACTGTAAGTCTGATAAACCTTTTTCTTTTGTAAATTGCCCAGCCTCAGGTATGTCTTTATCAGCCGTGTGAAAACTGACTAATATAGTAAATTAGTATCAGGAGTGGAGTGCTGCTGAAAAGATACCTGAAACTGTGGAAGTGACTTTGGAACTGGGTAACAGGCAGGGGTTGAAATAGTTTGGAGGGCTCAGAAGAAGATAGGAAAATGTGGGAAAGCTTGGAACTTCCTAGAGACTTGTTGAATGGTTTTGACCAAAATGCTGATAATGATATGGACAATAAAATCCAAGCTGAGGTGGTCTCAGATGGAAATGAATAACCTGTTGGGAACTGGAGCAAAGGTGACTCTTGTTATGTTTTAGCAAAGAGATGGGTAGCATTTTGCCCTTGCCCTAGAGATGTGTAGAACTTTGAAGTTGAGAGAGGTGATTTAGGATATTTGGTGGAAGAAATTTCTAAGCAGCAAAGCATTCAACAGGTGACTTGGGTGCTGTTAAAGGCATTCAGTGTTTTGTTTTGTTTTGTTTTGTTTTGTTTTTGAGACACTTTGTCACCCAGGAAGGAGTGCAGTGGCATGATCTCAGCTCACTGCAAACTCTGCCTCCTGGGTTCAAGCAATTCTCCTGCCTCAGCCTCCCAAGCAGTTGAGATTACAGGCATGTGCCATCATGCCTCGCTAATTTTTATATTTTTAGTAGAGAAGGGGTTTTATCATGTTGGCCAGGTTGGTCTTAAATTCCTGACCTCAGGTGATCTGCCTGTCTCAGACTCCCAAAGTGCTGAGATTACAGGCATGAGCCACTGCACCTGGCTGGCATTCAGTTTTAAAAGGGAAGCAGAGCATAAAAATTTGAAAAATTTACAGACTGAAAATGTGATAGAAAAGAAAATCTCATTTTCTGAGGAGAAATTCAAGCTGGTTGCAGAAAATTGCATAAGTAATGAGGAGCTGAATGTCACCAAGACAGTAGGGAATATGTCTCCAGGGCATGTCAGAGATCTTTGCAGCAGCCCCTGCCATCACAGGCCCCTAGGTTTTGGAGGAAAAAATGGTTTTGTGGGCCTGGCCCGGGGCGCCTCTGCTGTGTGCAGTCTAGGAACTTGATGCTCTGCCTCCCAGTTGCTCCAAGGATGATTAAAAAGAAGCCAAGGTACAGCTTGGGCTGTTGCTTCAGACAGTGGAAGCCCCAAGCATTGGCAGCTTCCACATGGTGTCAAGCCTACGGGTGCATGGAAGTCAAAAATTGAGGCTTGGAAACCACCACCTAAATTTCAGAGGATGTATAGAAATGCCTGGATGCCCAGAATGAAGTTTGCTGCAGGGGTGGGACCCTCATGGAGAACCTCTGCTAGGGCAGTGCAGAAGGAAAATGTGGAGTGGAGCCCCCACACAGAGTCCCTACTGGGACACCACCTAGTGAAGCTGTGAGAAGAGGGCCACTGTCCTCCAGATCCCAGAATCATAGATCCACCAACAGCTTGCACCATGCACCTGGGAAAGGCACAGACACTCAATGCCAGCTGGTGAAAGCAGCCAGGAGGAGGGCTATACCCTGCAAAGCTGCAGAGGTGGAGCTGCCTCAGGCTGTGGGAGCCCACCTCTTGCATCAGCATGACCTGGATGTGAGAAATAGAGTCAAATGAGATCATTTTGGAGCTTTAGGACTTGACCGCCCCTGTAGCCCCTTTGTTTTGGCCAATTTCTTCCATTTGGAATGGCTATGTTTACCCAATGCCTGTACTTCCATTGCATCTAGGAAGTAACTAACTTACTTTTGATTTTACCAGCTGCTCATAGGCGGAAGAGACTTGCCTTGTCTCAGATGAGACTTTAGACTGTAGACTTTTGAGATAGTGCTGAAATGAGTTAAGACTTTGAGGGACTGTTGGGAAAGTATGATTGGTTTTGAAATGTGAAGACATGAGATTTGGGAGGGACCAGGGGTGGAAATGATATGGTTTGGGTGTGTCCCCACCCAAATCTCATTTGGAATTCCCACAGATTGTGGGAGGGACTTGGTGGGAGGTAATTGAATCATGGGAGCAGGTCTTTCCCATGCTGTTCTTGTGATAGTGAATGGGTCTCATGAGATCTGATGGTTTTATAAGGGGGAGTTTATCTGCACAAGCTCTTTTCTCTTGTCTGCTGCCATATGAGACGTGCCTTTCACCTTCCACTGTGATTGTGAGGCTTCCCCAGCCACATGGAACTGTAGGTCCAAAAAAACCTCTTTCTTTTGTATATTGCCCTGTCTCGGGTATATCTTTATCAGCAGTGTGAAACTGACTAATATACCACTATACAAGTTCTTATGTTACCTGATGAAAGATATCTAATTGTCTATCATAAAACCATAAAAGGATTGTTAATACATTTTGAAACCTGAATAATGAGAGAACAGGAATTCTGAACACACATACTAGTTTATCTATAAATTAGAAATATATATGTTTCCAGAAAAAAATTGCTTATTCAAAAGTAAAAAAAAAAAAACCCAGTCTTTCTCCTTGTCAACATTTAAAGTTATTAGACAGTAAGACATTCCAAAGCATAATTTAGTTGTTTATCAACAAGAAAAATGTATTACAAGAAATTAATTTATTCCAAATTTTTTTAAAAATCTGCTTTTCTCCGTGTCAGTATTTAAAGCAGGTGCCATCTTCTGATTAATTAAATCACAAGATGTTCCTTATGCTAACATCTTAGCAAATAAAACTTAAACAGAAACTGTTGGTTGCACTGTTGTCATTTCTTCTTCTCCTTTAAAAAAATTATTCAGAACACCACATGGCCAGCTTGCTAGCTTATTTTCCAGATCACTGATAGCAATGTGATTTTGTATTTGTGTGTGAGTATGTGTTTTGTTTTGAAAAAGACATCAGCTTGAAGCTGTGTCAAATCTCTGGCAATGATTTCTTAAGAAGTATGTCAAAAATGAGCTATTGAACACATTTTTGCCAGGTCACTTGTCCAGTACTTGGTAGGGAGATGTCAAGTTTCAGAGCAACCACAATCCACATTTATGAAACTACTTAGAAAACTATGGAAGAGTTCTGTGGATCTTACTAGGTATTTTTAGAACAATCAAGAGAATTTTGTTCCTTAGGTTTAGCATATTATAGTCTTCAACGAATATTTTGTAAGTTTTTTTTTTCTAAGCTATGGTCCCCAAATTTTCTTGAGAAATCCCATGTGCTTGAATACTTGTTTAAGCATAATTCAGAACTGTGGGAGGTCTAAGTCTGCTGTGACTTAGTGTAAAGTTAACTTTTTTTTAATGTAAAAAGGTCAAAATTAATGAAGAAACTGGCAAATTCAAATTTCCACGAAGGAATAGCCCAGTGCTTTTAGCAATCCATTTGAAATGAAGGAGGGAAACCACCCTCTTTAACATTTTAAAGTTTTGAAGGTCTAATGGACCATGCTACCTCCTGTAGTTTCTACCAAACCAAGATGTGCGCTAGGACTGGGCTCATTAGCATTAAGTAGGAGCAGAACACTCAGTTCTGGCTATAGCTTCTTGCAATGTTTTTATCATTATCACAGTATTTGGTTGATGAGATATTGCTATCTCAACTGTTACTTCATTTTTCTTACTGTTTTTGATATAAAATTCCTGTTATACCATGAATTAAATGCCCCTGTGACAAAAAAAAAAAGACTTTTTCTGTTAATTCTTTTTAACAAGTGCCCAAAATATATTATTTTTTCAACAAGGTGGATTCTCGAAGCAAGGTAGTTCTTGTGACTGTTTACTTTCTCTTTCACATGTCCCAGACTATTGGATTACGGTTTGTGAGATAAGGAAGAAAAGGAGTAATTAAAACATAGATTATTAGATAGATAGGTTACTTGGGGTGTTTTTTTTTTTGAGTCATTAAAGTAGGAATTACATTATCGAAGCTCAAAATGTTAGCAATGAATTTAATTCAACGGCTTTAAAAATTTTACATCTTGTCTGGGAGCGGTGGCTCACACCTGTAATCCCAGCACTTTAGGAGGCTGAGGGAGGTGGATCACTTGAGGTCAGGAGTTCCAGACCAGCCTGGCCAACATGGTGAAACTCCACCTCTACTAAAAATACAAAACTTAGCCAGGTGTGGTGGCACGTGCCTGTAATCCCAGCTACTGGGGAGGCTGATGCAGGAGAATCACTTGAACCCAGGAGGCGGAGGTTGCAGTGAGCCAAGATCACACCACTGCACTCCATCCTGGGCAACCGAGCAAAACTCTGTCTAAAAAAGAAAAAAAAAATGATGTCTCTTCATTGCAGAGAAGAATTTTTGCTGAAATGAAAAACCACTAATTACTTGGAACACACTTTTACAGGTTACCTGATTCTGATTCTTTTGGAGCCTCTCTATTTTTCATTATATTTGAACTCTTTTTCAAGTTGTAAGTAAATAATACTAAGGCAAAATATTTCTCGTCTACAGATATGGAAATAAATTCTGAGGAGTAAAGATTCAATTGAATTCTCCTCCTCACTCTGGAAGCCAGTTTTGCCTCTATTAGTACATTAATTTCAAGGTTTTTGATCTATAAATGTGTATGTTCTTTAAATTATCCTTTTATCTGGTTGTAATATCTTATCAGGTCCTTCATTAATGAATTAATTTATTCATTTCATAAGTGTATGAAAATCACAGTTTTTATGTTTTTCAAACTAAGTGGTGATATCCATAGGATTTCTATTATATTCATATTTTGAAAACAAAATGCAAATGTATTCCTTAGGTTGCATATCATTTAATTTCTAGAATTAGAATCTTTCTCTTGTTCTACTGTCCCAGCACAAACAGATGTTCATGTTAGTATTTCAATATAAATGGCCTCAAACAACATCACTCAGATTAAAATCAGTATTCTATTGTGAATTTTTTTTAAAGTGTGTGTGTGTATTCTGATCTCCATTTCCCCCAAAATTCTGTTGATTGCAGATGTCTGAGGAATAGTCTTAGTGGATTATCCCAAACTTGACACATTTTTTGCAAAATGCTATACAAAAAGAAGATACATGTGATTATGACAAGATTCTCCACTTGGTGTGACCGGTCTCATACAACCCAAGGCTGTGTGTCCAAACGCAATTGCACTGTGAGTTTCACATTTCCAAAGCTTTAGATGACATGTACAATCTGATTAGCCTTTAAATCTCATACCCTCTGCAGGTATTGGAAAATACAAGGATGTCATAAATATCTATATTTATATTTAAAATGTGCTTATATTTACATAAATATATAAATAAAAATATACAAATATTTGTCTATGAAGCTAGCAATGTGATTATATGCTTTTCTTTTTCCTAGGTAGTCTGGGACTGGAAACAAATTGGGAACATTTTTCATTGCATATTTGGCTCAGATCTGTGACTTAGTTGAAGTATAATCTTCAGCAAGTGACTCAAAATTTCTGAATCTCGTTTTCACCATCAATACAAGACAACAATAATATTTTCTCTTTTAAGTATTTGGAAGTGTTGAGAAAGCCATAATAGCAACACTTGCAAAAGGGCTCCATTGTAAAATGCAAGGTAGAGGTAGTTGTGACCCTTTGGGGAAAACTATAGTTGCCACAATTATCTCTGAAGTGAAGCACGTTTCTTAGACTGAAGGAAAGCCCTGGGAGAGATTGGTCTAGCTTTAGCATGACTGTGGGTAGAGCTTCTAGGGAGAAGAATGAAATGTATTCCTCTTTTCCTTCTCTCTAGGAATACTGGAAAGCATTTATTTGTTTGCTAAATTGCTCTCTTTCCACCAGTGATATCGATTCTGAAATACTTTTTAGTAAGTTTGGAATTACTAGAAAAACAGTGAATGTAAATGTGAAGGTGTATGCTTCTTGGAAAGTTCAGAGGGAGTACATTGACGGGTGTTTGGATCAAATTCCACTAACTTGAATGAATTACCTTGGAAAATTATCTCTACAAATTCTTACTTACATTTCTGACTGTCAGGTTAAAGTGAATAATTATTTTCTGTATACCTAGATATGATTTTGAAGCATCTATGTTTTGTCCCATTCTTTTGAGAGGGAAACTAGCTCTGTTTCATGTGCTGGTTTTCTGTGTCTGATACTTGATGTTTCCATTTCTGTGATGTAATTTATTCAAGATAGATAAGATAGATGTTGAAAAGGGAAAAAATAATGAAGCTGTGGGGGAAATGAGACATTTATTAGAACATTTCCAGTTTTTTGTGGAGGGAGGGCTTTGGTGTATATGGGTTTCTCAGAATAGCAATGATACCTATATTTCAAAATAGCTTATAAAACCAAGCATGAATCTTCTTTATGCTTTGTTGTTTTATCTACCACATTGTTCTCATTTATTCAGTTGACTATCATAGATGAACAGATATGGGAAAGAGGGCTTAAAAAATTCATTTGGCGTGAGATCTCATTTGTATATTATGGTTTGGTATTTACAAACTAAAGGTTCTCAGCCAAATAACATGTTTTGCTTGGAAACCAAGGTATTTTTAAGGAAATTGTATCTGAATACCTTCAGTGCCTGTTGTTTTATACCCAGCTGTCTTAAGAAATTACACTCTGCCTGGCTCTTACAAGCATTTGAGTGTTCACTTGTTTGGCCTGTAAGATCTTCAGGATTTTATCAACAGGATATTTAGTCTCTGTTGCTAACTCTGCTGTATTTTACCAGGTAAAGGTTCTAAATAATTAATAATAAAATGTTTCCAGAAAATTTATTCTTAGTTTAGATGTAGTTCAGCTCATCAAACCTTTTAGGAATCAGCAACAGCAAGAAAGAATATAGTGTGGGGTCCTTTGAAACTGTAGCATCTAAAATTTTTACCCTGTACTGATTTAGAGTAAGCAGAAAGATGAGTGTAATACAGGAAATAAAGAGAATAGCAGAAATATCTTCAAATTATTATTTCTTCCTTCTTTCTCTTAAGCTAATAGAGTTTTAAAATGAGTCAAATACATATTTTAATTGATAAACTGAGTTTATATTCACCTATTGGAAACAGTACAACATATTTTACATCAGGTTATGAAATATGGATGTTTTACTAAAAGACAGGAAGAGCTTTTTCCAGTCTTTAAAGTAAATACATATTCAAAGAATCTTAAGGCATACCATTTATTCATATTCATATCTATTGAAATACTGTACATCCACATACTTCAATAAATAGTTAAAAACCTGACCTCTTTTTAAATCATTTCTGGATTTCAAAAAACAATTTTTATTGAAAAGATTAAATAGGTAACTTTTGGCCGTGTCACAAAGCTAAGCACAATGGATAAATTAACAATTATTCAGTAAATTTGATCATTATAGATGATTGACTTTGATAATTCAGTTTTTCAGAGTTTTCTGACTTCAAATGTAGGGGTATTTATATATATATATATATTTTTTTTTCCCTGAATTACCTGGGTAATTTTCTCAGTTCTCCAGTCTACTTTCTAGATATAGCTTAAATGTTATGATGAAGCATTAATTTTTCAGTTAAGTTGTAAACCCCCCAAAAGTGGCTTTAAGTTTGAAATTCTCCCTCTCAAATCTTTTAGTGTCTCAAAAACACCCACATTACTATAACTTGGGCAGTAGTTTTTATTATATAATTGCTGCATAATAGGAACTTAATGGTATAATAGGACTTATGTTTCAAATGCGATCATTGTAAAACATAATGACACCACTTGCAGTTAAACTAAGAATGCAAATGTGTAAGTTAACTACCCTAATACTCTGATTCTGCCTTCCCTCTCATCCTTTCTTTCTTCCTACCTTCTCCCCTTCCTCCCTTCCTTCCTTCATTCCTTCCATCCTTCCTTTTTTTCCCCTTTACCGCCTTTCCTTTTCATTCTTTTTCTTTTCTCTCCATTCTCATTTTTAAACTGCTACTTATTTTTCTTTCTTCCTTCTTTAAAAAAAAACAGGGGCAACAAAAGGAGTCCCACAAGTGGAACTTGTAGAAAATATAACCTGAAATGAACAGCTAACAAAAATTGTTATAGATTAAAAGATAAATCAATTTATAAAACTGCTATTCTGAAATTGCAACAATCTTGTACAGTCAGGACTGATAAAATGGAGTAATCAGACATTTTATATGTCCATACATGTAAAATCATCTACTTGAACATTATATGCAATACATTCACACAGAAAAGCAAATACTGTAGCCTTATTTGACAATATTGAACTCATAAATACTCATGATTTCACTCTGTCCGAGGGCCTAAGGACTAGGAATGCTGCTGTGATACAGAAAAACATAGTGAATACCTCCTCTATTTAAAAATGTCACTCAAGAAAGTCTCTTCTAACATAAAGGCAAATACATATAGCTACTGAGCTATGACTGTACTTCTGTCACATTCTATGGTAAAAACACCAGACTCCACAAATTCGGAATCATGACAACACTTTGAACTAATTATTTGGTTCATCCATAGTTTATACCTCAATTTACCTACAAACCTTACAAAGAGGAGGTATTTTAACTCTAGGAAAGTGGTCACTGAATAATATGCATTCTTGATCTGTTTCTTTCTCCCAAACAATGGTACTGATGGTTAACATTTTTTGTGGTAGCACCACTATTTCTAGTAAGTAGATTATTATGGAGTGTGCCACTTTAAAGCTGCAATACAAAATAATATTTTACAGTTTATTCACCAATTCCACAAAGAATATTTTTTAAAAGCAAATAAATAATAAAGTTAAATGCCATATTTGTTCTAAAAACTCTTTTTTATGTATCAGTCAAAATAATGTCGTACATTTATTACAGTTAGTAGATTTATAGCTTTATGCCTTATTACTGCCATTTTGTGGAAAGAGTATACTTATGTCCCCTCATTTAAGATTCATTTTTCTAATTAAAATTGATTTATGGTGTACTTTGGGACTAAGTTTTACTTGAAGAAAAAAAAATCACAGTTTTTAAGCCATCCCTGCTAGGGCAACACACTAGATATCTCAAATATGTATAACCACTGCAAAATTTCTTGTATCTAATTTTATTGTAGGGTCTTTTTTGTTATGACTTGTAAAAGGGGACTATTTGTAGAAATTTAGGTGTACTGAAATTGGTAACTTCATCAAACCTGTAAAATGGCTTTCAAGGTGATAGTCTTTCTTAATAAGGAGTGAAACCAGCAAACTACTCCTGTAATTTAATGTTTAGAGTAACAGCATTTTCCTTCAAAAATGTAGTTTTGCTTCTTTATAGTAGAAAAAATTTAACATTCACAATAATTTGATAATTAGCATATCTTAAGATATTATCATCATTGGTGTTTTGTCTTTATTTGATCACATCTTACATGCATCATGTAAGAAAAAATAAAGGATGGGTTTTGGTTTTACTTGTTTGAGCTGAAATGGCTATATAGAAAGATTTTATTGAAGAATTAGCTATTTTAGAGATTGGTCTGCTACATACCAATATAGATTGTTTGTTATAATATATTTTGGAAGTTTTAAAATATATAACATGCATTCCAGACTATCAACTGAGTGATACTTTCAGATGGAAAATATGCAAAATGCTCCTGTCCACAGGAGCACTGCCTCTGTCATACTAACTTAGCTGCCACAAAACAAAATTAATGATGAGCACTTACCAACTCATGTAATATTAGGCGATAGGACTTTGTGCCCTTTCTGACAAATCATCTTAAAATTTTTGGCTTGGACTAGTGAAAGGAAAAGATGCTGTATTGCTAGGCAATCCTTTGAGTGGACTGTGCTGTCATTTTAAAGGGAATGATTTCCCATGGTGGATCTAACATTTAGCTACAACTAAAGAAATCATATGGTATATTTACTATACTGTTATTAAATTGTCTCTCATCTCAAGAACTGAGTTAGTGTGGGGCAAAATTCTCAAACCCCACTGTCAGTGCAGGAAGAGATTTTTACAGTCCAATAGCTCCTTCATTACTTAGAGATAGTGTATGGTTTAACTTTATCATTCTGGTTTATTTTTACTTTCAAATTGTAAGATTTAGCAAAACATTTTATATTAGTTGGAGACAAAGAGAAAAATATTATTTTATGAAGGCACACCCATGCTGAACTTACAGGAAAGAGAAGCAGAGCTGCACAGCCAGTTATATTACAAGGCTCATTCCTGAAACCTGAATATCATGCGAGCAGAAAAATCTAGATATGTGTAATATTTTGAAGAAATAATCTGAAGGCAATATTATTTGCTTTTTTTATCAAAAAAGAAAAAAATGCATCTTTGTAAATGTGGATTGACTCTTATTCAAACAGGGAACTGAATGCTTGTATTGCAGCCTTAAAGAATCACATATTCACTGCAATATTCGTTTTTGTAAACTACAGCCTGCAACCTAGCAGACCATGACTGAATGCTTTTGAAAAGTTGTAGATTACAAACATGAAATCACAATTAATATCCTCTAAAAGTAATTTCAGAGCTTTCACGTCTTAAAAAAAGGACAATGTGTACTGCTTCACAAGGTAATGTAGCTAATCAAAAAAGAGTAGAATTAAAGTATTTACATAATGAGCAATTCTACAGAAGGCGATCATCCCCATGTAAGCACTGCTGATTATATCCCACGCTGCTTTTAACAAACTGTACCAGATTGGATCCAGCCATCAGCACTTTCAGAGAATCCTTAAAAGCCTTTTATGGGTCTTTGAATTTATTGTAGAATGGCATTCTTCAGGTAGAATATGCTGGTGAAAGAGGACAGTGTCAACACAAGGTACCAGCAGGAGAAAAGAACATCAGCACTCCCGGTAATTCCATACTGGGCTGTACTTGGAGCTGGAAAGAAATGGAAAAGATTAAATCAAAATCTAATTTGTGTCTTCCAGGATCTTGACAATAATCAAAAGGTAGCCAGGTGCATTGGGGAAAGCACTGACATCGGCGTCAGACAGACTTAAGTTCATATCTGATTCTGCTATATGACAACGTGTGGGCTATGTGGCTAACTTCTCAGAGCTTCAGTTTTCCCAAGGGCAAAATGAAAATAATAGAAATAATAGAATCCACCTCACAGGGCTGTGGTGAGAATTGGATATGAAGCACATACAGCATATTACATCAACTAAACACATGCTAAGTACTCAAAAGCTACTAACATTATTATTCCTCTTATATGTACTGTAAATATTTGTATTAGTGGACAAATATTCATGCGTATATATGTAGCTGTGTTTTATTAGCTAAATACTATACTAAATGCTAGGAAAACAAGAATATTTTCCCTTCCAAGGCCTTTTGTTGGTGAGAAAAGATCTTCAAACAATTATAATACAATTCTCAGAATATTAGAGTTGCATGTGCATACTGCAGTAACACAGACAAATTGTGCTTTTAAATCTGCCTGGGAAAGGGAGATTTCAAATACAGTTTTGCCAAAGGAGACTATCATGTGGGTAGAAGAAATAACATATTCGAAGGCATAAGAAAAGGACAGAGCAAGGTGTGTTGTGTAGAATATCAAGGTAGATTTAGTCTTGCTGGACCATGAAGTTTGAGGCCTGAAGTGGAGGGAATTGAAACTAGACCTCTAGACAGGTAGAATGACCTCTACTGTAATGAAAAAGGGACTAGGTTTTTATATTGAAAGATATTTTGAAGAATTTGGAGAGTTGAATGTATGACTACATTTATACATCAGAAATATTACAGTCTTATATATGGGGAAGTTCACATGGTACTTGGCTAACGGTCATGTTGAATTTTCACTGAATACCTGAAAATTCACCAAGTTTGGGATATTATTGGAGTGTTCGGAATGGGTTCCACTTTGTTTATGAAAGGACAGTTGCCTAGTTGTATGTGAATTATATTGTGTTCCAGAAATTAAATGTTACAGCCGTGCTTGGACTTGTTTGAGACTGATTCTCATTTACCATAATAATAATAATAATTGTAATAACAAAAAACCTGCCAATATATTTTAACCACCTTTTCTTAATGAAACCTGGATTTCAAGCACCATTTCCTAGTAGAAATTGAATAATGTAGTAAAGAAATAGACCACTTCATTTCTAAATTTATAACTCAAATCCAGGAGCAGGTTTAGTCACGCTGAGTTTGAATTACCAGCAGATAGTTTTAATGAAACGTTCACAAATGACTATATTGCTATGTAACAAGAAGAATAAATTGTGTTGTTTACACTTCCCAGAAATTAAAGGGGATGAAAGATACATTGGTCCCTGCAGTGGGAAGTTTCCTTGACAATGCAATTATTGATTCCAGGTGAGTGGGATTTGAACACTGAGACTACTATTTTTTAATAAACAAAGAGCAAAATTAACTATTTAATGCATGTATATAATTACAAATCAGTTTTTTAAAACGTGAAAAGACAAAGAAAGTAAGCCTATTGTTGAACAGAGAGCTTTTCAATTTCTGATATATACGAAGTCTAATTTAAAGCTATGGAACTCCTTATTATCCCTTTTTCAAGACCTAGAAAAATATTTTAAAAATATAAATAAATCTTTATTTAATATATGACCTTCTCAACAATAGTTATGCTGGAGTTGTTTTTCAAGAATGTCGAGTGTAATAAAACTTGTATAATGGTAAAGGACCAATAATATGTAAAGCATATAAATGGTTTCATAAATAAGAAATAAAATTTAAAAGCTAAGCATAAAAAGCAAAGGTAAATTATTTTTGTTATGAGAAATTAAGTAGTAACATTAAATGG
Organism: Pongo pygmaeus; assembly: GCF_028885625.2. Classification (NCBI taxonomy): domain Eukaryota; kingdom Metazoa; phylum Chordata; class Mammalia; order Primates; family Hominidae; genus Pongo; species Pongo pygmaeus. Next base: position 158,866,271 of record NC_072373.2, on the reverse strand, counting down.
GTAGATTATCAAGTCCCCTCAAAACTCCTTATCCATCCTGGAAAATGCATTTTTGGGCAATCTTTCCTGGAATCCCTCTCCTTCTCCAACAAACTGAGCTGACTACCCTTTTTGTGTCATGAGACCATGAAATATATATTATATGTTATGTAAGTATCACACTGCATTGCAAATATTTGTTTACATATTCATTTCTTCCAACAGATTTAAACTCTTCTAGGTCATTTCTTATTCATCTTTCTGTTTCCAGACATAAAATCTGGCAAAGTGTGGTATATAGTATATGCTCAAGAAGTGTCTAAGTAAATGATTCAATCAAACGAATGGGTCATAATCAAAATGAGTATTTCTGTCCTACAAAACTGAATCTTCTCTGAAGCAAGCCACATGATTATAGGCTAGAAAATGTACTATAGTAATATAGTACATTCATTCATTCATTCAGCAAGTTTTAATTGAACTAGGTACCAAGCACTCTCCTAAGTGCTGGGAATGCAGCACTTAATAAGATAGGTATGATTCTTTTATTACTTAATTCTGCCTTCCCCAGTGTAGTTGTATCTTCTTCCACTCAGCCTCCTATTGTCTTAAACTTAACAAAGATATTACCAATAGCATGTTTTAAATTTATTACTTTACAATTAAAATAGCATATGTCTTTTCACTGATGCCACAAATTTATATACTTTTTTGTTGCTTGTGAATATAATATTTATATTAGTCCTGAAATAAGCTAGAAACTGGGGGATGAATCATTAGCTTGCAATTGTTACAGGCAGTAGACTGTGGAGTAATCATGAATAATCAGTACACCAAAACACAAAGAGCAAAGTTAGTCACCACAATGTGAGATCAGATACCTAATCTCAAGTTATATGTCACCAGTCATACTCTTTAACTATCTACTGAATATCTATTATGTTTGTGGGGTTGAATTAAGCCTCACATAGGCAAAGATGAATAAAACCCAATCCTCTCTTTCAGGAAGAGCTTATTCTAGTTGGGGATATAAATAAATAGGTAAATATAGAACATTAGGGTATATGGAACTTTAAAAATAATATACAAACCTGGAAGGATTCCCTATGGGGTCATGGCAGATAAGTAATCTAGGCAACAGTTATAAATACAATTATTTTTTACAAAATACAATGATATATATACTTTAGTACACACATATCTCATTTTTAAAATGGTGTTATAACGTTCCATTGTTGGGGGATGCCATTGTTATGCAACCTTATTCCCACTGACCGGCATTTATTATGTGTGGTTTGTATGTGTGTATATGACTGTTGAACTGAATTATTTGAAGAACAGGGCTAATGATTCTAAAGTTAAGGGTCTCAGTATTATTTGGGTCAGTGGATCTTCTTAGCAGGTCAAATTCCAATCAACTACTTGATCTTAAGAAAATAACTGTTAGCTATTAGAAATTAGCTTCAAGACTGGGCTGAAATATTGCTTAGGAAAAAACCTTCAGAAAATCCCATATGACAAATTAAGCATTACTGCCTTTCCCCTGTATTACTTAGTAACTGGTAATATACTTATACATCTTAACCTGATTAGGTCAAGAATGTCTTGAAGCCAAGATATATTATATATATCTTTTATCTTTGATACTGAACGTAGAGTTTGGTACTTAATAGGTGTTCAGTAAATGTCTGTGCTTCACATCCATTTCCCCCAGTTACCACAAACCTATAAGGAGACAAAATACCTTGACTTCTTTTTTCAGAGAGTATCATCTTTTCCTTTTGTATTTTGCTGAATCTTTCTTCTCATTTTAGTATGAGGTTCATTATACTTTGACCTGTACAGGTCAGACTACCTCTCTTGAGTATTTTGAGCAAGAAGACAGGTCATTAAGTGGATAATATAGGAAGACAACATGTACTGAACTTTATAACATCACACTCTTGCCACAAAAGACGGTCTGCATAGATGAACCCATAGGTCCAAGCTAGAAGCCTGAATTACTTAGAAGACGTCTAGTTGAGCCTCTGGGATGGCCAGACCTGTTGAAGGATCTCTGTCAAGTTTTTAGTTGCCTTTCAATATCATGCTGCTATTTACCTTAAGTAAAATTAGGCAGGATAGGTCATGTGATCAGAGATGTATCTGGGCTATGGCAAGGGCTTTAGTTTCATTCTGAGTGACATGAGAAGCCATAGGAGAGTTTGATTATTTTTAAAGGATCACTTGGCTACTCAGTAGACAATAGATTGTACTAGCAAAGGCAAGAGTAAAGCCTATGCTGCCCGGGTGCAGTGGCTCATGCCTGTACTTCCAGCACTTTGGGAGGCCAAAGCAGGTGGATCACATGAGGCCAGGAGTTTGAGAATAGCTTGGCCAAAATGGCGAAACCCCGCCTCTACTAAAAATACAAAAAACTAGCCAGACATGGTGGCAAACGCTTGTAGTCCGAGCTACTCAGGAGGCTGAGGCATGAGAATCGCTTGAACCCAGGAGGTGGAGGTTGCAGTGAGCCGAGATCACACCACTGCACTCCAGCCTGGGTGAAAGAGTGAGACTCTGTCTAAAAAACAAATAAATAAATAAAAGTAAAGTCTATGCTAGCTCACCTTCAAGTATTCCCCATTGTCTATTGAGTAAAGCCAAAACTTTACAGCCTGGGATTCAAGTATTCCCCATTGTCTATTGAGTGAAGCCAAAACTTTACAGCCTGGCATTCAGGGACCTCTGCCATCTGGTTCTAGTCAACTTATCCAGACTCACACCGCTTCTTCACTCTAGTCATACAAGCCATTTTCTGAGCACATAGAGTGTTTCATTACCCCATGTCCTTTGCACTTGCTACCTCCTTAAGCCTAGATGGCCTTCTTCCTATTCCCCTTTGCATTTATTAAAGTCCTGCTCATCCTTAAACATCAAAAATACCAGTTTTTCCATGAGGCCATCCCCAATCTAAGAAAAATTATTAGTCTTCTGCTTATACCTGACTTCAGAAATGTTTTCTTTCTTCTTAACTTATAATTAGTTATATATATGTGATATATAACTATAAACATCTTGAAGTTATGGAACATTCCTCCCTATATGTGCATCTGAATCTTATATCAAATGTGTTCAATTGATGTTTATTGGATTGGATGTGAAATAATATTCCTAAATATGCATGTGTCAAATTCAAGACAATTTTGGTAGACTATCCTATTTTAATAATTGTTCCTGTGATTTCTCACCCTTAAGGCAAAGTGTGTAATGAAATTGTTCTGTTTCTTTCTTACTACCTGCTTAATTTTTTTTGAGAAGAATGAAGAAAAGAGAAGAAAAGTTTAAATTGAGAACAGGAAAGAAAGGAAGAGGATAAAGGAAACAAAAGGTTGAAGATTTAAAACAAACACAGAGAGAATACACAGCCTTTGAACAATGTATTAGATTGTATTATATTTACCATTTTATTGAAAAAAAAGAGAAAGAAAATAAAATGGAGTATGTAAGGGAGACTGATCCTGTTTGCAGATCAGAATTTAAAACAAACAACAGAACAGGCTGTCATTCTTTCTAGTTCTTAGTAAAGCTAAGACATTCTAGTCTTTAAATATGACATTGTATATAATATATGGACTGTAGAGCTGGGTGACATTGGTTCAAGTTCCAATTCCACCCCTTTCTAACTGGACTAACCTAGGCAAGTTTCTTAACTTTGCTGAGTTCAGTATCTTCATTTGCAAATGAGGATTCGTAGTATCTCAAAAGTTATTGCAAAGATTAAATGTGTTGTTATGTATAAACCACCCAGTACAGCACTTAACAAAGCATAAACACTCCCTCAAGGATGATCTGAACACTCCTCATTCACTTATTCCTTTAACAAATTCAGTGTGTGCTATGTGCCAGGCACTCTGAGGCAATGAGCAAAACAGAAATGGTTCCTGTTCCCACAGAGCTTTCTGTTTAACTTGAGATGCTTTGCATGGAACAAGCATATTTTACTTCAGTTAATCTACACTTGGTTAAATCAATGTTTCTCTGGTCTTGCAAAGATGTCTTTCATTTTTGCTTACAAAAATATTAATTCTCTATATTTTCTTGACTTTGGGAGGATTTTTATTTAATGCAATTTATAGCTAGATAATTGGCCAGTCTCCTCTGATTTGCAATTTCTTCAAAGTCAGAGGATATGACCTCTTCCGTTTCTTCTCTTTTGCCAAAGAGAACAGCATGGTGAGTGAAATTTAGAGAATGGCTTCATGGCTGACCTAATGACGAGTTTGTTTTTAGAGGATCTGTCTCAGGTATGAAGCAAAAGTGTCCAAGCTGAGTGGAGTGTAAGCCTTTGAGACTTCTTCCCGTTGTCAACAGGAAGATCCATTCTGGATTTTAACATATATCTTTTCTAATTATGATTATCACTACCAATTACCACAGCTGCTGCATATTATTTTCTGTTTTGGCAGTTTTCCCTTGTATTGCTCCAGTTTGTATTTTGAGGCAACAGCAAATGTAACTGTGAAATATTTAGTTTTGGTACAATACCAATTACTTCCCTAGAAATTTCCTTAAATTACTCAAGCTTTAACTAAACTAGCTTTGAGTCATGTTTTTAAGATTTCTGTTGCAATCTTAGAGTTACTAAAGCTATATTAATTCTGCTTCTGTAAGACAAAACTGGCCTCAACTTACATTTTCCTGAGGAAGCATATACCTAATGGGAAGCAAACGATTTACACCCAAATAACGTTTCATGCAGAAGAGGGTGATTAATGTGTACTCAAAATAGAGAACACATACGTTTACTGAGAAATTATACACCATTGATTAGATCCAATTGACAGTGTGATCCTGTTTCATTACATACTGTGGGAGGAGTTTGCTCAAAAGATAATTAAATCCTCTCTGAAGCAATATCCACCCCTTTCCCCATCAGCAGCTGCAGGGGATATCCGGAGGCTCAGATTACACTTCCCTTTTTTGTATCACTTAATTTTACTTAAACACTGGGTAGAGATTAGGAGAGAAAAAGAGAAGCAGATGGGATATGCTTTTTCACTGGTATATAACTTTGGATTATGATATCTGGAAGAATCAAGCAGGTCTCACACAGGTGACATAATTGCACTTCTTTCCATTATTTCTGGTGAAATCAAATGGTCCTGATCCTAAGATGAGATGTGTTGAGTTATAGATACAGCACAGACATGCTCTATCATCTCATGTACCACCTCACGTCTGTGGCACAGCGATTTCTAGGAAGAGAGCTTTGTCTGTGTGAATATTGCATGCTTCTGTACTGTAGACCCTCTGGGGTCTTTTTCTCCCCCTCGACTTTAGGGTTGAAGAATGCCCGAGTAGCATACTCGTCATGTGGTAGGGACCAATGTAGAGATTTTCTGTCTGTTTACTAAACACACCTTCATTGTGCATGTCTCCTGGAGTGCAGAGAGGTAAACATACCATGGTCCTCTTTTCAATTAGCTCTCAGTGTGGTCGAGTAACAATTTATGATTCCCTACTGCAGTCAACTCCTCTTGCATTTAGGGAAAGAATGTAAAAATTGGATAAATGGCTTCAGATTCCTGTCAGTCAGCTTTCCCGTTTGTCTTCTTTAGAAGAAGTCAGGCCAACAAGTGCACACTGGTGTTCTTTTCTTGATTTAGAGGCCAAAGGTCATAGAAAAATTTGTATTTAGATACTTATTCTAACATTTTGGGTTCTTTTTTTTCATTTGATAAAAAACTGAATGTCTATCTTCAGGTACTTCCATCATTTTTGACAGACTGAAACTTGATAAACATAAAAATAATCATTTTTACAGAAAAATCTCTCTATTTTTGTGTTATAACGATGAGGTGAATGGGTAGAGAAATCACACCATTCCTTTCTCACTCTTTTTGACTAGTGGCATTTTTCTGCCAACTTATTCTTAGCAACTACAGAGCTATTTCTCTGGCCGACCAGCGTCCTCAGGTCCCATTCTGCTTGCTGAATAACCATTTTGCCAAAGTTCACAATATACCCTCCTATCTACTCAGCCTCAATTACATTAGGAATTTTAAACATATGTTTGCCTTGGTTATTACCCACATTCAGAAATCTGCCTATTTGTAGATAAATGCTTTTATCTTCATATAGCCAGATGAAACTCTCCAAGACTATTACCTCTAATTTCAGTTAAGGAGAATAAGGAAGCAATCATCCAAATAGAAACAAATTCCGCTGTCTTTTATTATTCTTCCTAGTTGCTGAAATAAAGTCTCAAAGCTTGAATTGTTCATCAATGTCTTCCAAATGTTTTGGATTTTTTTGTTTACTCTATTTTAGAAACTCAGAAGTAATTTACATGAATATATAGTTGCGTTGTAGTGTGTTGTCAATACAGGTGATTTTGTATGACCCTGAATGGTTCTTTGAACTTGGTATGGCAACTCCTGCCAGGCTGGTTTGCAAATGGGTTTCTATGTAAGCGTCTTGACATATTTTGGAGTGTGTATGTGGATGTGTGTGGGTGTGTGTATGTGTGTTTTAAACTCTGGCTTTGTCGTGTGAAATACATTTGCACAAAATACAATACAATTGCCCTTACTATACAGACTTTAGCTTGGGCCTCTAGGGCATCATTTAGTTGAAGAAAAGAAGGTTTTACAGAAATAAAAATAGAAATCCAGCTGTGTTCTTAAGGTCACTAATAGTCACTGCCATCAGCTGTGTCTTCACTGTGACACTGCTAGTGTGGTAAAAACATGGGAGAAATTGCAAACCAGAAAACATTTTTTCAAGTTGAATGCGTTTTTACGATCTTATACATGTGAGTATGTGGGTGTGAAATTATTTAAGCTTTTATGTAGGGTGTCTAAACTTGGAGTTTCATGATCAGGTTTTCTTGTTTACTACATTTTATTCTTTGTGTCTTTTGTGTTAGGAAGTTTACCTAAACTAGCTTATTTTCTGGAGTCTGCAACATCGTTCTTTTGGCATTAATTAATGATCAAGAATTTCATAAGCTTTGATCATTTTCATTTTTTTGAATATTGCATTTACCTTTAAATTTTGTCTGCTTGTTCGTTCTTCGATTTTTCCAGTGAAATGAAGGCCAGTGATTATCTGGCCTTGTAGTTCTGATTTACTTAAATCGTTCCACTTGTTACACTCTAGATTGATTTTGAGTTCTTCTCAATGATTCTGTAATTATTACCATTATATTTTGGCTATTTTAAAATCCTTAATAAAATCCAAAGGACTTTGTATGGAATGTAAGACCTTCTGTAAACTTTCTGCAAGCTACTTTTTCAGCCTTATACCTGATACTCTGCCATACTTTGCACATGTGTCACCCTAGGCAGAAAACTCTCCATTCTCAGGACACATCCAAGCCTTTGCTGCACTTGTGTATTTGCAGTTTGCCTTCATCTGAGATGGGCTTCTATGTCTGTATGTGTTGAAACAGTACTCATATATCAGTGCCCATCTCAGATGCCACCTACTCACAAAGTTAGAACCTGAAAAAAGTCTGAGTACTGGGGATCAGCTGGTGCCATCCTTTAGTTTTACAGTTGAGGAGGTGAGGCTGACAGGGATCGAATGATGTGCTTAAATTAGATGCAAAAATAAGACAAGGACTCAGGTGTTCTGATTCTCTGTGCTTCCATTTCTATGTAGCTTCCCTGAATTACTACCTAACTCTGGTTGAATTAATCTGCCAAGTCCTCTTTTCTCCTATAGCTTTTACCTATACTTCATCTATATTTCACCTATACTTTATCACTCTCATGTGCATCTTCTTCTACAGAGTCTAAGTTTCTTGACTCTGTAGGATCATATTTAATATACTTTTGTATGACTCACAGCATTTGATCAAGTGTTTGGCACCATCAAACTATTTATTACAGAGAGTGGAAGTATAGATACATTGTTTAAATTTCTGCATTGGGATGAGGTTTTACTATAGAGCTCAAGAAAAAAGAGATAGGAAAGATAATATTATCAATCAAGAATTCAGGACTTGGAAATATTGACTACTCTACCACTGTAGAGTAACGTTGGTTCCATCTACTGAAAAGACGAATCTTGTCTTCTTGGATGTCTCTCAAGACATCATACCATAAATATAGAGTTATACCTTTACAAACATATAAACACACACCCAAGAGAACTGTTAAATAATTGTTCTTGTCTGTGAGTTCTATTTGAATATGTTTGTTACAGAAGGAGGCCATATTTCTTAACAATCAAGCATATGAGGTATTAGCTTAGCACCCTGGCACCTCAGTTTTCTCAGTTGAACAAAGGGGATAAAATTATCCCTCCTAGTGTTATGATAAGCAAATGAGACAACTAAGTGAAGTGTTTATTGAAGTGTTGATTAAATTTTCTTAAAATTGTAGCTTTAAAAAATGTATTAGTGTTTACACAAGAAGTACCAATGTAAGCCCTACCTTGGCCCACAAGAAATGTTCAGTTGTTGACAGGAGATCATGTGTATCTCCGAGTTCTAGAAATCTGAAACAGTAACAATGACACCAACAATATATGTCCCTTCTAAAACAGAGCTTTTAAAATGCAGATCAGAAAACTCATCCAAAAACAAATAATGCTTAAGTATCTATACATGCTCAGTGATCACCTGCTATTCCCCATGCACTATTCTGTGTTCCAGGGTACACTTTGTTTTTGTTTTTTGTTTTTTTTGAGGCATACCACTGTGATGTTTTACTGGATAGTAATGTTGACTCTTGTGTTGAGATAGACCTTTCTCCTAGCAAACTGGAGAAAAGAAGCAAGTAGTGTTTCACAGCTTAATTAGTTATAGTTCAATAGGGAAAAAATGTGGTAGAGAATGCAACTTTCAAAAACAGAAAGAAAGAAAAACGGTAAACCACCTGTGCCTACTTTTTATTATTATTATTTATTTTATATATATATATATATTTTGAGACGGATTCTCACTCTGTCGCCCAGGCTGGAGTGCAGTGGGGTGATCTTGGCTCACTGCAACCTCTACCTCCTGGGTTCACGCCATTCTCCTGCCTCAGCCTCCCGAGTAGCTGGGACTACAGGTGCCCGCCACCACGCCCCTCTAATTTTTTGTAGTTTTAATATGTAGCTCCTCTAAGATCACAATGCTCTGAACAAACCATAGCCTTTTAGCTCCTTGGGTTTACAATCCGTGCCTCTTTTACTTGGAATTACCTTCTTCTACTTCCTCCCAATTCTCCCTCCTCTATCTGACATACTTATATTTCTCCTTAAGAAGAAATGTAATAACTTAAGAAGAAATGTAATAACTTACATGATCCCTTCCTTACTTCCTCCTTCCCTGGAGACCTCATTGTAACTCACATTCTCTCAAGGCCTTGCTTAGGTACTTGCTTCCTCACCTAGATTTCGTGTTTCTAAAGAGCCGGCATCATATTTTTTCATCTTTCTTTTCCTCTTGTTTCTTCTTCCCCAGAGTCTAACACAGTGACTGCATATAATAAGGGCTTAATAAATAATCACTCTTTTTATTTCCCTATGAGATAAATTTGCAAAATACACTTGTTTTACACAGTTTTTGTATTTTGCCTTACATCTTCTCATTATATTTCTACTTTAGCTATTGCTACAACAACTGGTTGTGTGCAGGGCAAACAATTCTAAAGTATATTCTACAGGGCTCCTCAGAGGGTCCCTAGTAGGATGGAGTCCAGTTATGCACAGCTAGTACCAGTTCAATAGTGTATTCTTGGACTGGCTTTCCCTTCTTCCCTATTTTATTTGTTCCAGTCACCCACCAGTGTTCCAAAATTCCTTCCCAAAATAATCACCTACAAGCAATCTGCTCATTTTAGGGGTATCCAGAGAAAGACAATAAGCTTGTACAAAGAAAAGGAAAATAATACATTGTAAATACTGTGTCTACTGCAACTTCTTATCTCCCTATGCTCCATGGTGCTTTGCACATAGTAGGTGCACAGAAAATTAATTTGGATAAATATATCTGTTGAAAGTAAACAGTTATCTACTCTCTTTGCCACTATTCTTCTTGGGTCTTGATAATTCTCTCAGTTAGTGTCACTTTTATGAGGTTTGCATTAATTATACTATTAGCAGGCACATACTCTTAATAACAACAACAAAAAACCCGGGTCTTAAAATCTTAATTAAATCTGTTTTTTTTTTCCTCACAGATTTTATCCCAGGAATATCACCCACTGTTTTACACTATCATCATTTTGGTTTCTGCTATACCAGCAACACTGCTTAATGAAAGTTTTGTCTCCTCTTGTATTTCTTAAATATTTAAAGGCACTCACGGTTCTTATTTTTTATTATGATTTAAACTATAAAGTACTCCTCTCCTCTGCAACCTTGAAATGTTCTTTCCTCAAGGCTCTATTGCTGCCTAAGATTATCCAACTTGTAAAACGGGGAAATGAGAAATACAACTGCTGTGGAAGGACTTTCGGGGCAGGCACAAAAAAATCAAATATTAGGGAATTCTAGTCCAAAGAAGAGTCCAGAAAAGGATGAAAAGAAAAAAGAAAAAAACCATGCACAGTGATGCCAGTACTAAACTCAGACACTAGTAAAGATGGTAAAAAACAGAGAGGTGTGCATTTTTAAAACCATTACATCAAAACACCTTACCTCTGGCTCACTTTTATAGATATTGCAAATTTGGCCATTTATATTACTGTTTGAAATCGTTTTTGACTATAATAAAAATAGCATTCCCTGCATTAATAGATGTTTCAGTTTATTAGCATTAAGTTTATATCCATGGTTCCTTCAGGCACAAAACATTAGGAAATTTTTGTCATTTCATAACACCTTTATTTTATTGAGAGATGCCTCCACTTTAGCAGTACTTTCAATTATACTTAACCTTAATATATACATTTAAACATATAATTGGAAAATCGATCTTTGAGACTTACATAAGTCACGAAATTATAATTTAGAAGTAACTGATTTTTACACCAGTAATCACATTATTTATTCAACAAGTGCTATGGAGTGCCTGCTATGTGTTAGGCATTGCATTCATACATACACAAAGATGAACAATACCTAATTTTTAGCTTTTAGGACTATGTAGTCAAGTAGAAAAAAAAATTCTACACCAGAAAAAAGGAAATGATTTTTACAAAATCATGTTATTATAATTCCAGGGTTAAAAGAAATTTTGAGAGAATCTATTCTCCTTTGTCAAAGCATAACTAAATCAGAATCTAGTTAGAGAAAGACATTCTAGGCTTATGTGGTTTTATAGCCAGAAGACACTCAAGTCTGGAAAGGAAAGAGCTACACAGAGAATTAATGTAAGTGTCCAGATTTTAAGTTTAATGCCCTTTCCAGAATATTGCCCTGCTCACATGAACTTATTTAGTATTTTGCTTCATGCTTTTATAATGCTCATTGCTTATTAATATTAAAGTAGCCAATAGGAATCTTAAAATGTTTCTAAATATAATATGATCAAAATAATTCCATAGTCTAGTAAATTATCCAAAGTCTAGACACCTCTTTAATTAGACCTTTCAACTAATAAAATACAAAATGAGTTTGTTCTACATACATGCTGAAAGTGATATAATTAATTTTTGAAATATCAAATGTTGGAAATAATTTCCAAGATCTATAGTTAATACAAGCTTTCTTCACATCTTTCATAATGTGTTCAGTTTGAACTTTTTTAGTGCCTCAAGCATATGGAGCTCATAATAAATACGTATTGATCAAATATTAGTGATATTTGAATAACCATTATATTAGAAATCTGTTATGAATGGTTAATTTATTTTTGTAAGAAGAACTTGGCCTAGAATCAAAAAAGTAGGCATCTACAACATTCAGCTATATGTCTAGACTGCGTCTTGATTCATCAGTTCCTAAAAGGTACACATGAAATCAGAAAATTAGCATTCAGACATCTCTGTATAAAATTTAGTTGTTGGTTTTGGTTTTAATTTTTTTTCCACTGAAGGAGCAGCTTTGGCTTATTATTCAAGCTTGAGGTCAGGGCTTGAAAACTTGAAAAATGGAAAAAGGATTAAGAGAACCTTATATTCCTAAAGAGCAAAGGTATAGTTTAAAAACAATAAGTGTGTCAATTGGTTTTCACAGTAACTTCTCTACTTCCTAGCACACTAGTATCTAAGAGTAACTGCTAATAAAATAAGCCACATTTAAATACATGTGTTCTAACATACATTTTCCATTTCACACTAACTTCACTTATATTCACAATTAATAGGAACATTTGGCATCATTCTAATTGCCAAAAAAATTCTAAAATTCTCTGTTTGTTTACGTGTAAGACTTTAAGAAAGCAAGCATAAAAAAAGCAACCATACATTTTGATGTATTCTTAGAAACATATCATTATAAAAAGGTTTGAGCTACATAATACATAATTGCACTTGGGTGTAATTTTTTAATCTTTAAATTAGAAAAGACAGATGATTATTTTCTCCCTTCACCAAAGAGAGAAAAGATGTTAAATGTTAATATCTCCTTGTTACACATTTTTTTAAGACAAAGGGATATAAGAAGGATATAATAAGCACTGTGAATATTCCGCTAATCTTCCTGGAATTTCCTCCTATATTAAACTATATCTTATCTATACTATTTGACTATTCTCCTGATATTCTTCACATGTGAACAAGATGATATTTTGAAAAGTTTAAGCATTGTGGCAGCTACCCACTTATAAAGAGCAGCTTTATCCACTTCTGAATTAGGAACAAAAAACTCACCAATACAAATAAAGGTTTTCATTAAGCCACATTCCTGTTTATTACAGAGTGACAATAATATTTTTCTGGATTTCAATTTAACGCTAAAAACAAATCCCAATTCCCCCATCTCTTTGATGCAGCTGGCTGCACTATGCATAATGTCTGATACACAATGGCACTGTCTATTGTTACAGAACTGGCTTATTTGTATATTGAAAGCTGCATTCAAATTTGTATGGTTCAGAATGTTCAATGAAATGCACAAATTGACTATTTTAATATTCCTCAATTTGTCATAATGGTTTTTGTGTGAGTGTTTTTCTTATTTAAGGCTGTCGTAATGTCATTTATATTCTTTAAGGAACAAGCAACAATTCCTCTGAAATCTCATAGTCGAAAGCTAAAGACAGGGGCCTAGGTCAAGCTCAAAGTCACTTATAGGACTGTGAAAATCACCTCGGATTTAATCTAGGCTTAGCAGCTACAGGAAAAGAACTGAAGAAAGGCCTTGTTTTATTGTTTTCTGACAGTAAAATGAAATAAGACGTTGAATATTATAGAAAGGATTTTGTAAGTGAAAGGGAGTGGTTGAGAAGAGGCAAAGTGAGTGTTGGAAAGGATATTGAAACTTGAAGAACGCTGGAAGAAGAGGTCAAGGGAATCCTATGACTGAAAGCAGCATCAGAGACACAAACATACTGATCTTGGAGCCCTGCAAATACATCTCTTTATATTGAACATTTTGAGTCTTTTTCTATTCCTAGGTGTGTTTACTAAATTATACAAGTCTGCTAATTCCAATTATCCTATAAATGCCCTTCTTAATTCTTAAAATACATATTGCACAACTGAATTGCATTTGAGTTTGTTTTTTAAGTTATGAAACAGGTATCCTGAGTCTGTAAATACAGTTTCATTTCCTGATCACTGAACTACGAAAAGTACAGATTCAAAAAGCAATTTTTGGCTGGGCCAGATGACTCACACCTGCAATCCCAGCACTTTGGGAGGCCAACGCAGGAGGATCCCTAGAGGCCAGGAGTTCGAGATCAGCCTGGGCAACAAAGCGAGATCCCATCTCTACAAAAAATAAAAAAAATTAAAAAGTGATATGTGTTGGCATATGCCTATCATTGTAGCTACTTAGGAGGCTGAGGTGAGAGGATTGCTTGAGCCCAGGAGGTCAAGACTGCTGTAAGCTCTAATTGCACCTTGCACTCCAGCCTGGGCAACAGAGCATTTCTTGAAACATTTCTTATCTCAAGAAAATAAAATGAAATTTTTTAAAAAGCTATTTTTAAAACACGGAAAAAAAACTACAAAATCAAGAAAAATGGTCGTCATTATTGCATAGATACTAATTAGAGACAAATGTAGTTGCATGTTGTTCATTTGAAGATATTACATTTTCATCACTTCACTGGTAGAGATTAGAGGTCCTTTTTCAGCATTTCAAAAAATGTGGGAAAAACTAGTCTCTTCTACTTGCCATAGATAACTTTCTATTGCAATTCCTGAGGATACGTAATTCCACTGTTAAATACAGGGTGGGATAGCAATCACATTATAATTATCAAACATTTGGGCAGGGCATATAAAGAATTGGCCAGAATTTTTTTTTTGTTAATCTCTTCATTTAATTCTTTGATTATATCATTATGACCAACTCCTCCTCGCCCATGCCCCCCACTTTTTTTTTTTTTTTGCAAAATTAGTTGCATTCAGAACATTTTGAGTATAAAGAATTGAGACCTTCAACAAAATACTGCAACATTGTGAGCCTCAAATTTCTATAGGGGCTATAGGAGGGGTTATTAATATCCTTAGACTATTGTGAATGTTGGAGGAGATAATGTACGTGCCTATGCTTTGTAATGTACACATCAGTTTGTAAAACCAATTTGAGACTAAGGCATAACTGTCAGATGCTAATAGTTAGGACTTGAAAGAAAAAAAACCTTTTAAAATTTGTTGTCATTTGATAAACAAATTCTCACCATTGAATGGTAAATCTTTCCATGATTAATCAATTCAATCATAGACATAAGGTTAAGTGTAATGGCCCAAAACTAATGTATTTTGGGTAAAATAAAATTATCTTCACCTACAGGCTCAGTTTTATCCATTTGTAATTTGTATGATGATATATCTGACTTACAAAATTATCTTTATTATTCATTTGTTCATACATTTGTGGATTCATTTAATAAATGGATTTAGTATCTACCTGTGCCCAGAATTACCTCAGTGTCACAGGAGATAATGCAGCATGGTCAGTGTGGTAGAACAATTCTAAAGATATCTTTCCTCCCCAGACGTTCCCATCCCCTGGTTACTCAGTCAAGCACTAATCTAAGTACTTTGTGAAAGATTTTGCAGACGTAATTAAAATTCCAAGTTAGTTGACCTTAAAATCTGGAGATGATCTGGGTGGGCCTACCCCAGTTACATGAAGTCTTGTAAAAGCAGGCAGTTTTCTCCACTGGTGGCAAAAACCCAGAGATTAAAAACCCAGAGAGGAGTTGGCCTTGCGGTTGCTGGCTTCAAAACTGAGGGGGCCCCATGTGTTAAGAAATGCAGGTGACTTTCAGAAGCAGAAAGCAGCCTTCTGCTGACAGCCAACAAGAAAATGAGGGCCTCAGTCCTTCCACCACAAGGAACTGGATCCTGAAAACACAAATGAGCTCAAAAGTAATTATTCCCTAGAGCCTACACATAAGAACCCAGCTGAGCTCACACCTTGGTTTCAGCTTTGTGAGACCATATGCAGAAAACCTAGTTAAGTCATATTGCACTTCAGACTTATAGACCTGAAAGCAAATTTGTGTTCTTTAAGCCACTTGATTTCTGGTAATTGTTTCATAGCAATAGGAAGCAAATGTAAGTTAACAGTCTGTTTCATATTGGGGCATGCCATATAAACTGTGGAAAGGCAGGAAGGGTTAAAGGGACAAAAGTTAGAAATTAAAAAAAAAGACATGTCAAGATGAAATGACTGAGCGGCACACATAATACGTGCTCTTAGCTTTAAGAAGAGTATTTCACAGTGGGCTGGAGTATTCTGAGAAGTTCTTCCTGGAGCAGGAAGGCTTAAAGCATGGAAGAGGTAGTAGGCAAGGCCGAATCTCTCTTATGATTCCAAATAAATCTCCCATTAAACTTGTCTATCTTTAATTTGAGTTTTTGTTTAAACTGAAAGCAGCATCAGAGATGACACTGTATAGATGACATTATATAATCCTATGCTATATATGTTACTCATGTTTTCTACAAACCTTTCCCCAACTATAAAAACAATAAAAACAAATGCTCCAGAGACTCCAAGGAGTCAGTACTATTATTCCACTGAGTTGGAAGGAAATAATCATCATCCACTTATAAATCCCGGCTTACTCCAATTTCATGCTGAGCCCTGAATGAGATAATATATACATATATGTAATCTCCATATACAGTACAGTAAGAAAGCTTAACCAGAAGACCTGTGTGCACCCCTCCACACACTTTTTTTAATGTGAAATATCTGAGTCGGAACACTTCTCAATGAATAACTAATCCTGGAAAGCATATAATCATGTTCATTTTCTAACTCTTTTGTGGTCAAATAATAAATACAGATGATACAGAAAATAGGAACCATGGCAAATTTGGACAAATGTAATTTAGAGACAGTGACAGAAAGCTTAGTCAAGCTTAATGCTCACAATCCATAAAGCAAAAATCAGGACAAAAAACACCAAACGTTCCCTGAGGCTCATGATTACATAAGAGGGTCCTTCAGGTCCTTTGGTTTAGCACAACCTCATCTTTTCCCAGCAATCACACTCCTACAGCTAAAAGATGTTTGGACTATGACACTCATTATTTACAGGAGTTATTGAAGCTGCAAGAGTACCTACGTACATATATGCATACACACATAGTGCAGAAGATAATGAGTAATGCCTTAGCTCATCTTATTTCCCCAAGGTTGTAATTTAATTATGTTTCTAATGGGAGAAAAAGGCACACACTCCCCCTTAAAGAACACTTTTTTATGTACAAAAAGTATAGTGGACGTATTTCTTTTACTTGTGCCATTTCTCCATTTAAGCTGCTATTTGCTACTTATCAGCATGAATAGAAGAATGGATGAAATGAACAAAACATGGATTTTTGTTGTTCCTGCCATGTAAAGTTACAGCAAGTAAATTGCACAGAGAAAGGAATAAATGTAGAAATAACCTAAATCTTTTTATGTAGATGAGGTAAAAAGGCAGTCTCCTTTAGAATTGCTCCTTTAGATTATAATAGCAATTTATGTTAAAAGTCACGATGACAAATCAGCCTGTAATTTATTTTAAGAAGTCAAACTAGCAAGATCAAGTGTACGGTAGGTGGTATTTCATCTTATCATATTAAAACAGTCTTCCCAAATGTAAAAGATAATCTCAACTGCTGTGTTCTGTAAGCAACCAGAAAATTATGTAAATCTGATTTCCTTACTGTGTGCTTGCTATCTCTTTAAAGCTTACTAAATCATATCCAGATTTGTAAACACAAAAGCACTGGATCCAAGATACATTTGCCTTTAAACACTCAGAATGAGAAAAGGTATTTTGCAGGGTGTAATTGAAAAATTCCTATCTGTTTTCTAAAGCTAACAAATCAACAGTTATGTGAGATTAAAAAAAAATACAAAACATCACCTTTTAACTTATTATGGGCTTAATTGCTTCCTCATAATGGAGTGTGACAATGTGATTGCAATAAGAACAGCACCTGCTTTGAAAATCCCATATCAAAGAAATGCCAGTAAGGGAGCAGGAAGCTCACACGGCAGCCATGTTGAAGTTCCTCTTCATCTATATTTGAGATTTCACTGTTTCTTACCCTCTGTACTTTAGGTCTCTTTAGGCTCATTGCTTGAATAACTGGTGTTTGCTTTGTTAGCTCACCTAAAAATGTCAGTACTTGTATGAGTGCTCACCTTGGAGATGTCATAAGCATAAAGGCACATGTATGTAGCTGGATATTTCTCTGAGCCCAAATTTAGAAACTTTCTTCTTTTCAAACACAGAAATCTCCTACATGACCCAGACTGTAATATGCTCTGCCTGTGTGCTAGAAGACAAACCTGTGATCCAGATTGCACAGCATGTTAAGTCAATAGCCATGCCAATAGCATCGACTGTCCTCATCCTTCCTGTGTTCTGAAGAGGTAATCCTTTGATGTCAAAGTTAAATTCATTGTTATTGTGGATTTGCATTTACCTGCATTAATACACTCCAGTCTGTTTGGAAATATACATCTAATCTCAATATATATTTTTTCACAACTAATTTCTTACTTTACATATTACAGCAAGGCAGGAAATCCTTTACTTTTTCTATGAAGAGTTAATAAAGTAATAAATCAAGTTAAAAGATATTTAAATTACTAGTTATGTTTTAGTTAAGATAAATGTATAGTATTTCCTGCACCTTTAAAAAATGAGAGTAAGAAAAACAAACTCTCTTGTTCTAGTTCCTGGCCTATAGTAAGTAGTTAAATATTTGTTAAGTAAGAATGCTATTCAATACATTCAGTAAGCAACAAAATATACATTTTGGTTCTTTATTAAGGAATTTTGCCAACTGTAAAATAACACAATATTCCATTTTAATTCTGGCATTCTAGAATTTTAAGTGATAGACCAAGACAATCACATGAGAGTAAAGAAAGGCAGTGAATGCTGAGCTTATATATGCTATGAGCCATACAAAGAGAATGACCAGCAAATACAGTAGGACAAAGAATAATGAGAGATGTGCTCAAAGGGAGCTATGCACCTGCACATAAGACACACTGACAGGCTGATAACAGACTCACACACACACACACACACACACACACACACACACAAACACACACACTGTCCTTATGCATAGCAACATTTAGAGGCACACAAAGACACTTACTGAAAGGGCAGAGGAAGACAGAATTCCAATTATGGGAGAAAGTGAGGTGGATGGGAAACAGCCCCAGTTTATGTGTTTATAGGATAATAAAGACTGCAAATGCCCTCTTGTATTTTCACGGCAGAAGGTACGAACGGCAATGCCAGCTCTGGGTGCTTGCCTTCTGGCTAGATGACATTAAGCTGAGGTGCATATGTGGCCTGTGGGCTAAAGATTTCACACCTGCTATAAAGGCAGTCTGTGTTAAGTCTCATTCTAAATAGTACCTGTGTAATAATAGTGTTCAAATCAATGTTTCACACAAATAAAAACTCATATTCATTTATCTATAAAACTGCTATAATGTTAAGGCACTGAGTATAAGCCCTAATAAATTCAAATGCTAGGCACATTATATCAATGTGCTGTCAGCAAAATGCGTAGCTGAAAGATAACGAATAATTTCATATTTCAGGACCTCTGGAATCTAGAACAAAATAATCAGAATAGCTGATTATTATATTCTTAGACCTACCGTGTTTAAGTCTGTTTTAAAAACTTTGCATATATAAATTTATATATTTATATATGAATTATAATATATAATATATATTATAATATATATAATAAAATATAATATATTATATATAATATATAATAATAAAATTTATTTATCATAATAAAATAAATTTATTTTATTATATAAATTCATTTACTCGTCACAACAGCCTATATTATTTTCTCCATTGTATAAATGGGGAAAACTGAGATACATAAATGTTGGAGCCTAGATTTAACCCAGTCTGTGCAGTTTTAAAATCTTTGTTCTTAAGCACTTTGCAATGCTGCCCCTCAGAGATAAGCAACAAATGTAAAGCCTTAAAAAATGTTTGAATAAGATCCACTATTAAAACAATACACAAGGAAATAAATTTTAAAACTCCCTTTGGATTTTCTCTAATAAAAAGGAAGAAAAGAGTACTTTAAAATACTAGTACTTTATCACCTACAGGTAGCCTTTTCAAAGACTTTTCTTTCACAAACAAGCCAGTATGAAGTTAGAAGAAACCCTGGTATGATAAATACATAATTTTTTAGTTCTTTGATTAAAAGGTTACATCTGGATAATTTTAGAGTTTTTTTATTTTATTTTTTTCAGAAACCACATTGACTAGAACTGCTGGTGGTACTGGTACACATACCTATATTTACTTTCAATGAACTTAAATTCTTGAAAAAGTTATTTCTAAAGAAGGAACAAACTAGCATATAGTATTTAAATGGATTATTTTATAGATTTGTATCAGGAATACAAATCTCTATGTACCATCAGCAGTTTTTGTTATTTTTACAAAAGGTAAAATTAAAACAAAAAAAGTCCGAAAGGTTAAGTGAAATCTAAATTACATTTCATTTCGAATTCAAATGCTCGGTGGGGGTTGCACAGTAAAATCCTTATTGATAAAAGACTGGCTTGAATCAAACTTCTTTTTTGCTAATAGCCTGAGCCAGGTCACCCAGAGCCAGTGGTCTCTGATGCTTCCAGAGAGTCATCCATCAGAGGCTTTCTCCATCTGTTAGGTCCAGTGCACAGTGCATTCCATTTTGTTCTCACCCTGGGACCTCTCCAGCCAGTCCTAGATCCATCCATACCTCATTGTTCTGCAGCCAGACAAATAGTGGCAATTAAAACATTGGGTAGGGATGACATACTGTGGTTACGGTTAAGAAGGCCCTTCCACTTTTAAAAATTGCTGTTTTGTGATACTTAACATTTTCTCAAAATAGTATTCATATAGAAACTGTGTGTTTGCTTTCAGTTCAAAGTGCCTCTGTATGAGAAATATTTAAGAGATGTATTTTGTTTTAAAGTAAAAATATACTTTGTGGATTACCCACACTTACTTATGAAGGATTCACTGCAGGGTGAGAGGGAGGAGGATAATTTACACTTATTATTCAACAAATGTGTTGACTGCCTACTATGTTCAAGGCCTTTTGCCAGCCCCTGCCTCTCTTCTCAGAAAGGTAATTGTCTCCTAGGACAGATAAGCAGAGGCACAAATAAATGTTATATAATTGAAAAGTGCCAGCCTTCCCTCCCACTGCAGAGTCGCTGCTCATGGCCTGGTATTGCAGTATGGAAGACGAGAGTATCTTCTTAGAACAATTGGGCAACTCATCTTTGAACTTTTGTTTCTGTTTGGCACCTTCTGGCAAACTATGGCCATTATAGCTCCCGGATCCTGGCTCAGACACTTTTCCTTTCTGCTCTTGGCTCTATGGCCTCATTTAGACCTCAGATCCTTTCTCTGTATTGCTTCTATAAACCTCAGTTTGACCTGGCCTCTGCTGGGTATTGCCCTAACATATCCTTCCTCTGCAATTCTCTGCTGTTTTGCTTGGGGCTCAACTAGGTGACTGCAATATGTAATGTGCCTTTTTCTCTCTTGTTTTTATGTAAAATTAAAATTCATGGTTTTGATTTTTTAATGGTATTGAATTAGTTAAAGCAGTCATACTGTATTTCCACTCAAAACCCCTAGATTATCCAGACTTTCCAACATTCTTACAGCATAGAGTTGGCTATAAAACATCCACATTTTAGCTTGGCAGTACAGAAAGTGTATAATTCACATTTTACTAAATTTTCTGAAGTGGTATGTCTTAAAACTTTTTTAAAAAAAAATAGTTGTGACTCTCCATAAGAATTTTAAAAAGGCCTTTTTTTTTTGAAACGGAGTCTCGCTGTGTCACCCAGGCTGGAGTGCAGTGGCGCTATCTCGGCTCACTGCAAGCTCCGCCTCCCGGGTTCACGCCATTCTCCTGCCTCAGCATCGCGAATAGCTGGGACTACAGGCGCCCACCACCGGGCCCGACTAATTTTTTGTATTTTTAGTGGAGACAGGGTTTCACCATGTTAACCAGGATGGTCTCGATCTCCTGACCTCGTGATCCGCCCACCTCGGCCTCCCAAAGTGCTGGGATTACAGGTGTGAGCCACGGCGCCCGGCCAAAAAAGACCTTTTTTTATGATCAGGCAATAAATATGTATTCCCTGGCATTGTTTAGATGTATTCGAATCCCACAAATACTGATTGAAAAGCAAGTAAAAATGTATCTGGAAATACCATGAAGATATAAATCATAAGTTCAGTTTATTTAATACTAAAATACACAAAAAAGGACAGTTTGAATAAAGTAAAAAATGGCTATAGCTCCCAATTTTTCTAGCAAAGTTTACAATAATGGAAGAAGAAAAGAGATGAAAGATGTCTACGCAGCCTAAAGCTCATCTGTAAGCCCTAAAAACAGAGTGAGTATTTCAAATTGAACTCAGAAAAATAAAAGTCTACAGAAACTCCACACTTCTAATTTGGATTTATTTATCTGAAGGAAAGAGGATCAATATTTATTTATTTATTTATTTATCCAGGCATCCATCCATCCATCCATCCATTTATCCATTCATTCGTTCATTCATTCATTCATTCATTCAACAGATGTTTACTAAATAGAATGTATACTGGGTAATAACCCAGGTACTTCCTAGGCATTAGGGATATAGCAATGAACAAACAAATTTCTTGCTATCATGGAATTTACATTTTGGGCAAACAAATAAACAAATAAAACATCAAGTAGTGATACATTCTAAAAAGACAGAATAAGGGACTAGAAAGTGAATGGGAGGGTAGGATATTCTTTTATGTATGAAAATAAATTTAGAGACTTTTGCCTAGAGATTTAAATAAAGTAATTCTTTGCATAGAGATTTAAATAAAGTAATGAGATGAGCTATGAAAATAATTAGGGGAAACTGTGAAATTGTGGTAGGCAGAGACCTGGTTAGTGCTAAGGCCCTGAGGTAGGAGCATGCTTGGTATGTTCAAAAGCAACAATGAAACCAGAATGGCTGAGCAGAGTAGGAGAGTCCACTGATAAAATGATTGTAAGAGATGATGTCGTAGATCAAGGGACAAGATCATGTAGGCCCCAGAGGGAACTTTGGATTTTATTTTTAATGAGATAGGATGCTATTGAATGGTTTTGAGCAGAGGAGTGACATGTTCTAAATATATCATTCAGGCTCTTTGTGGTAGAGAATAGATTAAGTTAAAGGAAGATGGGAAGCAAAAGAGACAAGAATCCATAGCAATAGTTCTAACAGAGATAATAGTGCATGTGTATTAGCAATTGCTCTTTTTTAAAGAAATTATTTTATTGTATATATTTAAGGCATAAAATGTAATGTTTTGGTATACTTATACATCGTTTTTGCTATGGTTTGAATGTTTGTGTTCCCTCCAAAACTCATGTTACAACTGAAGGAGTGCAGGAAATTTACACCAAAATATGGCTCACTGGAATCATGAGTATTTTGATTTAAAAACTGAGAGGTCAGTAAGCTCTAGAAGGGACTTTTCGCTTATCTATGTAAAGATGAGACTGAAGCACCAAAGAGAACAATTGTTTCTCTTCTCCTCCCTGTTATTTCATTATCCGCTAAAGGAACGAAGGCTAAAAATGCAACTGCATCTGAACACACCCTTTTTAAAGATAAAGACTGACTCCAAGGATCATTTCAATTCCAAAGATAACTATTTACAAATTAATTTCTGTTCCTTGGTCCAACAATTCATCCAGGCAATCAATTATTGCCACTCAATGGAATTATTCTTCTCCCCCATCTTATAACCTGTTTTACCAGGATCCAAGCCCCCATTCTTGAGCAGATACATAAGCTCCTGGATGGTGTTAGAAGAATCCTCTGTGATTCTCCCCATGAACATGACTTAATAGATTTGTATGTCTTTTTTCTTATTAATCTGTCTTATTGTGAGTTGATTTATCATTGAAACCTTGGGCGGCCAAGGGCCTTGCCTCCCATAAAATTTTGTCTCCAATGCAACAATATTAAGAAGTGGAACCTTTTAGAATCTGCAATTATGAGGATGGAATTCTAGCAAAGAGATTAATGACTTATAAAAGTGCTTGAGTGGCAGGTCTGTTCCCTGTTGCCCTTCTGCCTTCTGCCATGTGAGGATACAGCAAGAAACAAAATGATAATACCTTGATCTTGGACTTCCCAGCCTTGAAAACTGGAAGAAATAAATTTCTCTCATTTATAAATTGTTCAGTCTCAAGTATTTTATTAGAGCAACATGAATGAACTAAGATAATAGTGAAATGGTTACTGTAGCCAAATAGAAATGTAACATATCTATTATCTCACATAGTTACCCATTAGGGCATTGTTTTTAAGGAATCTTCAAACTGGACACCAGTTACTGTGTGTCACACTGCCCCAAAATGTCCCTGGGCAATAAAGAAGTATGATTCCTGAAGCACAGTGTATTGGTCCATTTTCACACTGCTGATAAACATATACCCGAGACTGGGAAGAAAAAGAGGTTTAATTGGACTTACAGTTCCATGTGGCTGGGAAGGCCTCGGAATCATGGCAGGAGGTGAAAGGCATTTCTTACATGGCAGCGGCAAGAGAAAATGAGGAAGATGCAAAAGCAGAAACCCTGATAAGACCAACAGATCTCCTGAGACTTAATCACTACCACGAGAACAGTATGAGGAAAACAGTCCTCATGATTCAAATTATCTCCCACCAGGTCCCTCCCACAGCACGTGGGAATTATGGGAGTACAATTCAAGATGAGATTTGGGTGGGGACACAGAACCAAACCATATCATACAGTGTGTGTGTGTGAGAGAGATTATCTTTCTCTATAAGCTTCAAAGTTTATTGTTACTGGTAGTAAACTGGTATTTCTCTATGTTTCAAAATAATTTCATAAACAAACAGAAACAATTGGGAATATGTTTTACCAAAATATACTTTTAAATACTAATAATTGAAGTCGCATTGAGGTTGTTAAGTCAGTAATAAGCTAATAAGTTAGAAATAAGCCTAGTTTCATTGGCTGGTCAAATTGTGTTTATATGCAGTTAACCCTTGAACAATACTGGTTAGAATTATGTGGGTCCACTTATACACAGATTTTTTTTTTCAATAAATATATTGAGAAACTTTTTGGAGATTTGCAGCAGTTTGAAAAAACTGGCAGACAAACTGTGTAGCCTAGAAATATCAAACAAATTAAGAAAAAATTATGTCATGAATGCATATATGAAGATACTAGTCTATTTTGTCATTTACTACTATAAAATATAGACAAATCTACTGTAAAAACTTAAACGTATGCAGACTGTGCATAGTGCTACTCAATCCAGGGAAAATAAATAAATGTAAAGATGCGGTATTAAATGATAACTACATAAAATTAACTGTGGTACATATTGTAGTACTGTAACAATTTTGTAGCCACTTCCTGTTGCTATTGTGGTGAGCTTGAGTGATGAGTATCTGCTTAATACACTGTGTGATAGTAATCATCTTTGTCTGAGAAATTCATCTCTCCAATAAATTGTGTATTGCAGTAAAAAGTGATTTTTCGAGGTTCTTGTGTTTATTTTAAACCATGTTTAGTGCAATATCATAAGCCTTGAATAACACCATTGGAGTCAAACAAGTGCCATAGTGATGCTGGAAGTGCTTCCAAGAAGTAAACAAAAGTCATGACATTATAAGAAAAAGTTGAATTGCTTGATACATATACTGCAGATTGTATTGCAACTGTGGTTGGCTGCCACTTCAAGACAAATAATCCAGTGTAAGGATTTATTGTTACTATAGTTAAAAAAACAAGAGGGAGGCCAGGCGCGGTGGCTCACGCCTATAATCCCAGCACTTTGGAAAGCCGAGGTGGGCGGATCACGAGGTCAGGAGATCAAGACCATCCTGGCTAACACGGTGAAACCCCGTCTCTACTAAAAATACAAAAAATTAGCCTGGCGTAGTGGCGGGCGCCTGTACTCCCAGCTACTCGGGAGGTTGAGGCAGGAGAATGGCGTGAACCCAGGAGGCAGAGCTTGCAGTGAGCTGAGATTGCGCCACTGCACTCCAGCCTGGGCGACAGAGCCAGACTCCGTCTCAAAAAAAAAAACAAAAAAACAAAAAACGAGAGAATTATTGAAACAATTATTGTATCTACATCAGCAGGGGCAAAAACATTGTACTTTTTGCAAAATACCTTTTTATGTCATATTGAAAATGCAGTTTTTATATGGGTGCAGGACTTCTATAAGAGAGTCATACCTTTAGTCTCTAATATGATTAGAGAAGAATTGAAGTTATTACATGACGATTGGCAAAAGGAAGGTGAAGGATCTAAACCTAGAGGACTTAATGCCAGCAAAGGATGGTTTGATAACTTTAGAAAGAGAGTTGGCATAAAAAAATGCCAAGATAACGAGAGAAACATGTTCTGCCAACCAAGAGGTAGCAGACAAATTCTCAGATGCCATTAAGGAAATCATTAAGGAGAAAGGATATCTGTCTGTACAGTTTTTTAATGAGCACCAAAGTGCTGTATTCCGAAAAAAAGAAAGTCACAGAGACATTTATTAGTAAGAGAGAATTGAGCAGCAAGATTTAAAGCAGGAAAGTATAGGCTAACTCCCTATTTTGAATGAATGCAGTTGGTCTCATGATTAGGACTGCTCTTATGTATAAAGCTGCCAACCCCTGAGCCTTGAAGGGAAAAGATAAATACCAGCTGCTGCCCATCTTTTGATTGCACAAAAAGAAGGCCTGGACAATGAGGACACTTTTCTTGGAAGAGGTGCATCAATGCTTTGTCCCTGAAGTCAGGAAGTACCTTGCCCATAAGGAACTACTTTTTAAAATTCTTTTGATGTTGGGCAATACCCAGAACTCCATGAGTTCAACATGGAAGGTATCAAAGTGGTCTGCTTCCTCCTCAACACATTTCTAACTCAGTCTCTACATGTGTGGTGGGTCATGAAGACCTTTAAAGCTCATTACACACAGTACTCTATGTAAAGGACTGTCAATGTTATGGAAGAGAACTCCAATAGAAAGAACATCATGAAAATCTAGAAGGATTTCACCATTGAAGATGCTATCATTGTTGTAGAAAAAGCTGTGAAAGTCATCAAGTGAGAAACAATAAATTCCTGCTGGAGGAAACAGTCTCCAGATGTTGTACATGAATTCACAGGACTTACAACAGAGGCAATCACGGAAATAATGAAAGAGATTGCGAATATGGCAAAAAAAAAAAAAAAAGTGGGGTATGAAGGGTTTCAAGATAAAGATCTTGGAGAAATTTAAGAACTAATAGATATCATACCAGAAAAATTAGCAGAAGATGACTTGATGGAGATGGGTGCTTCTGAACCAGTGCCAGACAATGAGGAAGAAGATGCAGATGAATCAGTGCCAGAAAACAAGTTGACACTAGACAATCTGCTAGGAGGATTCTGATTATTTAAGACTGTTTTGATTTTTGCTTGTTTGTTTGTTTTTATAATATTAACCCTTCCATGACACAATCACTGAAACTAAAGCAAATGGAGAAGAAAGCATTCGTACCATATGGAAATATTTTTAGAGAAATGAAAGCAAAAAAATCAGACAGAAATTGTGTTGTATTTCCGTAAGTTACATCAAGTGTGTCTACCTCTTCTGCCTTCTCTTTTACTTCCTCCACCTGTTTTGCCTCTGCCACCCCTGAGGCATCAAGAACAACTTATTTTCCCCTCCTAAGCCTATTCAATGTGAAGATGATGAGAATGAAGACCTTTATGATGATCCACTTCCACTAATAGTAACTATACTTTATCATTCTTATGATTTTAAAATAACATTTTATTTTATCTAGTTTATTGGATGAATAGTGTATATAATACATATATAAAATATGTGTTAATCAACTGTTTATGTCATCAGTAAGGCTTCTAGCCAGTAGTAGGCTATTAGTAGTTAAGTTTTTTGGGAGATTTTCACATGCATAGGGGCTTAGGGCCTCTTCATGTTGTTCAAGGGCCAATGTATATTCTTACCTATGCATTCATAGAGCTTTAAATGTAAGCTATAATCATAACCCTAAAAACACTATAGGCACATAACACTATAGGTACCTGGCTCAGAAAAAAAAGAATAATTTTTAAGAGTATGGAGTATATTTACCTGAATATAATTAATTAGTAAAATAAATTATAAAACCTAATGATTTTGTTTATATGAAATATCCAGAATAGGCAGCAATATAGAGACAGAAAGATTAGTAGTTGCTTAGGAATAGGTGGGATGAGAGGTTTTTAGGGAGAGATAACTAAAGGGTAAAATGTTTCTTTTATAGGTAATATGTTCTAAAATTGATGTGGTGATGGTTGCACAACTCTATGAATTTACTAGAAACCATTGACTTGTATATTTTCAATGGGTGAATTGTATCACATGTAAATTATAACTCAATACAGCTATTATTCAAAAAATGATTATAAAACTAATGGATGAAGTCTTACCTATAGTAAACAATGGTCACTTTGTAAATTAATGGTGCTAAAAAAAAGCTAACATATCAGCAAGTCAAGAAATTCAGGGGCTTGTATGCTAAATTTCTTATGAAAATATTTACAAACATTCTACTTTGCATTTAGAAATGTTATGTTCATCTATGTATTTATATTCTTTACTTGGAAAAATGTGAGTGCAGAAGAGGTCAGGTTAAGCATGAGATCTTTGGAAAGAAGGAAGGGTATCATTAATTGACTTCACCATGAAAATTAAATGCCTTAATTTGTGTTTGTCTAAGATACATTTAGAAGATTTGTTTGAAGTGCCAGCAGTGCTCATGCTATATTTCAGGCAAGGAGAGCCCTCCAGGTCAGACATTGAGAAAGAGAAGTATGATTCTTTTCGAGTCAAAGGAAGGAGAGCTATATTAAATATGCACTTCATGAAGCAACACTGCCTTTTAGTGGCCTCTCAGGAACTCTTATTATTAGCAGTATCTTCTAGAGAGATTTTCACGCAGGGGCCGCATGGTTTGCTAGATATTATTCTTGCATCTATTTCTATTAGCTACAGCTGCTGATCTATGGTTTAAACCATTACCTGCCAAATTACAACGCTTGTTGAGAGTTTCAACAGTAACAGATCAATTCACGTAAACTGTTTGGATGGCTTTGAGGATGTATATATATTCTTTATAAGCCCTTAGTCAAAGATTGCTGAGGTTGGTGGTGTACAAATGAAAAAATAACAGGCGTTCTGATATCTGGGGCTGGCTATGCTTAAGTTTGGCACCAAGAATTAACGGATCTTATGTTTCTTGTGAAAAAGTATATTGGTACTTACATACATATTCCTAGAATCTTTGTTTATTGTAATGCAATTCTATCAAATTATAATGACATTTCAAATGTGATGAATCCCAGAATCTTCATTTTTTTTTGTATGTAGTGCTGAAAGCTACTCTGTATAATAATAAGCTCTCTAAACAAACATAATTGCCTTCTCATCCCACTGAAAAGAGGAATGAAGAACCACTTTCAGGGCAATAAAGAGAGGTTTTAGGTGTTTTAGGATTTTTTTGTTTGTTTGTTTGTTTGAGGGGCATTTTTTTTAGGTCGAAAAAGCACTTAGGCATAATAGCATTTTGTGTTTGTTTAGTGCACCGTACAGAGAAAATGGCCTTACTAACCTTAGTTGTGCTGTGATGAACTGGTCTTTATCCAAGCTCACAATTTTGGTTATCAAAGAAGCCAAGAAATTTTACACAGACTATCAAAAGTGAGATGGGGCCAGACATTCTTGAGAGAGAGCACCTGGCCCCATTTGATGCTATTATGGCCAGAACCTGAATATGCTGATCTAGAAGGCTGGCAAGTCTCACTGGCCAGTGATGGAGTGGTGGAAACCTGCCCTGCTCTTGGTACACTCACAGGAGGAGCAAGCTATACTGGGCAGAGGCACATGTGGACAGGTGCTTACTTAAGTGTCTGACTGAAGCATATTCTTTTTGCCCTATTCTGATCAGTAAATAACTGTTCACTATTCCCAGTCCAAAATTCAAAATAAAATCAAAGCTCCCCCATGATCTTTTCTTGGTGAGCAAATTCCCCAATCCTTTTTTCTCTAATCTTCCCTTCTGATTCCACTTTCTATCACTATTTTTATTCTTCTCCAGACTACTCCAAATAATTGTGTTTTCCAAGCAGTGTATAGGGAGGGGTGTAATAGATTCTGAATAGGGCTCTGTATATTAAAGATCAGCTCATTTACAAATCCCAAAACTGAGAAAAGTGGTGGGAAATGTAAATATTCAAGAATGAGCAAAAGTGGAAGGTGTTACTAGAACTCCAATGAAATTTCACCATATTTCCTTTCCTTCAATAATGTTTTTGTTTGTTTGTTTTTGTTTTTGAGACAGGATCTGACTCTCTCATTCAGGCTGCAGTACAGTGGTGTGATTTTGGCTCACTGCAACCTCTGCCTCCTGGGATCAAGCAGTCCTCCTACCTTAGCCTCCGGAGTAGCTGGGACTACAGGCACATGCCACTAAACTCAGCTAATTTTTGTATTTTCTGTAGAGACAGAGTTTGACCATGTTGCCTAGGCTGGTCTTGAACTCCTGGCCTCCAGGAATCTACTTGCCTTGGCCTTCCAAAGTGCTGAGATTACAGGCATGAGGCACTGTGACTGGCATAAATTTTAAAATACATAGAAGATAGAAAATACTTCTCGTCAAAACTGATTCCATATGCTTACCTTACCATGCTTTATTAAAGGTTCTAGATGGGACTCTGGCTGAGGGATTCTTGTTTTCTTATTTTAATCATTCTACTGGTCTTTCTTCTCTCTTTTTCCATATAAGCCTATATCTATATCTATATATCTATAGATATATACATACAGGCTTTTATTTCTCTCATATATATAAATAAATTTTGGTCTGTTCTTGTTTTTCTTCAGCCTCATGTAATTTTTCCTTTTACAGACTTCCTTAGCACTTCTGTTCATTTCTTAAGGAACATAGTACTTCCTGCATTATTTTATTATTTTATTTTATTGTTATTTCATTACCCATTTTTGTTCTCTGGCTTATGAATCCATTGAGAATAGGTGTCACATATCATCATCATTGTTTTATCTTCGACTACCACAATTTGATGTCCTAGTATATATTAAATATTTCCAAATGAATAAAAGAATAAGTATCTTCACTCAAAATATATTGTATTTTATTCTCTAAGTAAATCAGTACATTTTGTTAGTGATGAACACTAAAACTGATGATTTACTATGATGTGAGAAATACTGAATTACCAGTAAATTCTATAAATTCTCATGAGCATTGATTCAATTTACTTGTCCAGGTATAATCTGCATTCATTGCCAACAACCACAGCCTGCAGTAGAGCAATAAAGTAATTGCTATTTGATGAATATGGTGTTATTTGGATTAGAGATCTATTTCCAAAATATAAATTCTACTAATTTTCAAGACATAAAACTGGCCTGTGATATATAAACAAAATGTTATAATAATCGACATGTTGAGGTGACTTCTTGTTACTTTTCTTAAATGCAGTTATTATATCACTTATGGATAAGGATTCTATTCAGGAAAGGATGCTACTGACTCCTTTAGACATTTGCCATTCAATTTGGTACAGGCATCAACAGCATCAACCTCAGCTGGGAGCTTGTTAGAAAGGCCTACCATCAGGTCTCACTCCAGGCTACTGAAGCAAAATTTGCATTTTACCAAGATGCCCCAAGTGATCCAAATGCACATTAAAGTTTGAGAGACACTACCTTAGGTCTTTATTTCTGTCATTGAAATTAAAATTGTCATATTTATGGAAATGAAAGAACAAAGTCTTTTGTGTCTGGGTTTAGATCAGTCCTACAATCTCAATCATCTTAACTAATGCAGGTGAGTATTTTAGAAAGATTTTGAATATCAATGCTTCCAAATGATCAGACCCATGAAAATTCATTGGTCACTCATAGATCAAAACAGGATAAAGCATTCAATTAAAAGACAGCATTTATAGGGTGCTCACACTGTGCAGAAATGTAGGTGATAAATGATAAATGGTAGTGATAAATGACAGATGAATTTCAAGGCACGTCCAGCTGAATAGGGAGACATACATCCAAAACAATTATCAGTACAAATGAGGCCAAAATGCTCTTCTTCCAGGCATAATGTGTGGCCATGTGGTGAATCACATAAACAATGTGTGAGTGGTCAACAATCGCTCCAAAGTAATCAACTAATGTGACATTAGTGTGGCTGGAACAGAAAATAATTTGCACATAATCTGGTGTGTTGGGTTGTTATTGGTCCCGATCCTTTAGCTTTCCTTCTTCCATACCCTTCGCCATGTACTTTTTCAGTGCCCTCCCACTGTGGGCAGTATGTATTTCCCTGCCTCATGACTTTGAATTAGCCATGAGACTTGCTTTGCCAAATGCCATGACATAGAAATGGCAATCTGTCATTTCTGAACCTAGACCACAAAACAACTTGGTGAACTATGATGATCAAGAATGTATCTAATGAGGCTGGATGATGACTGACTGGATCATTCAGAGTCTTATAGACAACAGTAATGATGTAAATTTTATTTTTAGTGACATGAGAAGGCATCATCAAGGGTTTTTAAAATCCCTGTCTGCTCTGTATTATAGCTATCTGAGTAAATGTTATCATGTATACTAGATTTTCAGCTATTAGAAAATGGGAATTTATGTTATCATGGAATGTTTCCTGCTAAGCCCAACTTGGTTGTTTGGTAGGTACTTCAAGGGGTAACTGCAGTGGTTTCATGTATTGTTATGTTATCAAGAACACTACACGGACAAGCACTTACAAACAAACATAGTCCAATTAGGAGAGGAAAACCCTGCAAAATTATAGAAGATTATTTTATTCTCACCGTATTTTGTACTTTTTTATTCCTTGAAGATATAAATCTACATTATCCAACATTTAGTACTCTCCATGCTTAGCACAATGTTGACTTTTGTAAATATATCAATTGGTAGCTGAAATAGGTGAATGTACTTTGTAAAATGATATTTAAAAAATATTGCTAGTGATTACATCCTATAAGAACCTGAATCATAAAAAGTATACATGTTAGGAAACACCTTTCTATTACTCACCTTGAAAAAAAATCTCTCTATAAATGCGTTTGGAAATACTAACTCCACATGTTACTTGAAAATTTAAATATGAAACATTTAAAAACACAATGGTAAGGTAGCATTACTTTTTTTTTTTTTTTACTGGATTTCAAATGTTTCTTCTTTATCATCAATGAACAACATAGGAAAACTTTTCCATTGTTAAATAATTGGACATTTTCAGCCGGGTGCGGTGGCTCAAGCCTGTAATACCAGCACTTTGGGAGGCTGAAGTGGGCAGGTCACTTGAGGTCAGGAGTTCGAGACCAGCCTGGAAACATGGTGAAATCCAGACTCTACTAAAAATACAAAAATTAGCTGGGCGTAGTGGCATGCACTTTTAATCCCAGCTTCTCAGGAGGCTGAGGCAGGAGAATCACTTGAACCTGGAGGGCGGAAATTGCAGTGAGCCAAGACTGTGCAACTGCACTCCAGCTTGGGAGACAGAGTGAGACTCCGTCTCAATAAATAAATAAATAAATAAATAAATAAAATTGAACATTTTCACATCACATGGCAAAATCCTAATAACCTTTTTAAAGTGCAGGGAAACAAGAATTGGTCATGTTGAAAAAACTTAAGACAAACAGGTGAGTGTAATTCTGAGACAACAGTAGTAATCCCTCTACTGGACCTTGTTTTGAGAGAAGGTTGCTGCTGACTTTGATCATTTGTCAGAAACAAATTGAAGGTTATTGAGACAATCATCTTCCCAAATGTTTAAGGGTCCGAATTTTCAGGGATAATCCTGTGCTCACTTTGCCCCCTCTGTTCTAGACTCTACTGTGTTTAGGTTACTCTGTGGATCTGTACACTCAGGCTCAGCCAGTGGTGGAGGATAAGTGGAGAATGGGCAGAATTGATTATTCTGCCTTTGAGTAATACTTGTTCACCTTGAACCTTCTGGTCAATCTAGGAGTAGAGTCCAGAAAGATGGTAATTTTACCGATTTGTGTTCTTCATTCGCTTTAGCTATCTAAACATTATACTTATTTATGTATTTATCAAATACAGGATGATTTTGTAAATTTTTTTATTGCTACATAATACATGGGCATATTTTGGGGATACAATGGGTGTTTATTTACTCTTTAAGTGCCTTTATAAGTCTTTCCTCTATCAGGAAGCCTTTGTTGACCTCTCTAGATCCCAGTGATCCTTCCGCCTCATAACTGTTTTAGCCATTATTTCCTGTATTACTTACTTGGCACCTAACAATACATTGCTATCTAATGCCTTTTACTTTAAATTGATATTTAAACTTTTTGTTATATCCACTTTTTTAAGTTATATCTTATCTTCTCAGTGAAAGGGTTGCTGAGGGGCAGAGACAGTTTCTTATATATCTTTGTGTTTTCACAGTACAAGTGCAGAATAGCCATCAAATGATTATTTCTTGATCAGATGCATGAATGAATGAATGGCTTTGTAAGCACTATTCATTAATTCTTTCATTAAGTTATCAGGTACTGAGGATACAAACATACCTGTCCTCCTAAAGCTCATATTCAAATTGGAGAAAGCTCACATCCTTATATTTTAATCAGTTGAATATGCTTTGCCTAATGTTAACAGCTTTTTTAAATTTGTGAGAAACATACTTTAGTTTTTTCTAATAAACATAAGTAATGCTCATTTGATTTTTACAGTTTATAGAACACAATAATCTACAGCCAAGTCATGATTAACTGAGGTCCAGATTTTCTAGATTTTTCATTAGCACTTTCAACTGCATCAGAGGATAAAAGTGAGAAGTTAATTTCCATTTACATTATAAAGAATTGTTGTAAAGTTGATAGAGAGTTGAGAAACCTAGCCTAATTGATTTATATGATTCTTTAGCATCACATGTGTGCATCATTTATGCATTTGATTCTTGAATCAATTATTATAGGTAACTAAGCATTGTGTTCTACATTTACAGATCTCACTAATATACAGAGAGTAACATCTTTTTCTATCTTTATTATAATTACCATGTTTTAATTGTAGGAGCCATAAGCTCCCCAAAAGTA
Organism: Pongo pygmaeus; assembly: GCF_028885625.2. NCBI lineage: Eukaryota > Metazoa > Chordata > Mammalia > Primates > Hominidae > Pongo > Pongo pygmaeus. The sequence continues at coordinate 158,831,559 of NC_072373.2, read as the reverse complement.
AGGCTTTGAACTTTTACATGTTTTGAAGATATGGAGATTGTTATGTAGAAAATGTAAAAAAAAGAAAAAAGCCTTATCATTTCAGCCTATTTTAAAAGGGTCTGCTCTGTAGTTTGCTTACTATTTGCAAGTACTCAACTCCACATTAGAATGCAAATGCACTTTTAGATAATACTTAAATGAATGGGCATGGCTATATTGCAATAAAATTTTATTTATTATAAACATGGAAATTATAATTTCCAGGAGAATAATATCCCAAGTGTGATGGGAATAATATTCAGATTTCCGTTTCTATGTCATGTCAATATCCCATGACATGTGGGATATCATTCTTCTTTTGATATAAGAAATCCATTTAAAAATCTAAAAATTGTTTTTAGCTCAAGGGCTATACAAAAACATGAAGTAGGTGAGCTGGATACCTGTTTATTTATTTACATATTTTCTGTGGCTACTTTTCTGCTACTGCTACAAAGTTAAGTCTTTGCAGCAAAGTTAAGTCTTTGCAGTAAAGTTGAGTATTTGTCAGAGAGACTTTAATGCTTGCAAAGCCAAAACTATTTACTATTTGGCTCTTCAAGAAAAAGTTGGTCAATCCCTGGTGTAGACAACAATATATTTCCATCAACAAGCAGTAAGCAGTCAAATGACATGATATATAAAGTACAATATAACACAGTTTTTGTCCAAAAGTCAACAAACTAACATTCTAACACAACAATATTCTTGAAATCATGAATATATATTTTGAGCAACTACTATGTGCCAAGCACTATTCTAGACATCGGAGATACCACAGCTCAGGCATATAAATGGACATAACCTCTGCTCTCATGGAGTTTACATTCTTGAATGGGAGCCCAATAATAACACACAAACATGCATACACACGATAAATAAATGTAATTTACAGACAAAAATAACTTCTACAAATATTCCTGGCTTCTGAGCTAAACTGGAAATGACAAAGCAGTAACACTAATACACTTTTAGGGTTACCCAAGAAGGATTCTAGCAGCCTGCTCATTGAACCTCTAGTTGGGGTTAAGACTTATCATGAGGAAAATCTTAAATCTTGTCTTCTCAGAAACTGCAATACATCAAGGAGAAAATAAAAATTCAAGGTCAGAACACAAGCTCAATGCTTTGTTTTAAAAAAATAGCTTACACTGTCAAAATTGTCTTAAAGCAAAGATTGTAGACAGTGGGACAATATAGTTAGAAAAATTTGGTATTTTCTATGGAGCCCTAGAGATTAAAAAAAAATCTCTAAATATTGTTACACTTGAAGTTAGTTGAGGATTTAAGGCTTTAGAGGAACAGGCTGATGAACTATAAAAGGCTGACTTAGAAATGATGCCTGAAGATACAGTAAGTGACCTGCTTAGAGTCTGACACAACTGACACCTGAATCTCCTAACTCTAATAAAATTCTCAAAACAAAAAAACTTCAATCTAAACTGCAGACACCTGAGAAGAGATCAATTTATGAAGCTGGGAAAATAAGACCTAGAAAATGCATATAACTTTAAATAAAAATAGAAAGCCCCACTATGCGTCTTCTTATGTTCCAGCAAGCAATTGGCTTCCTGATGGGAACCTGCATGGGAGAAGGCCAGCGGTCAAGTACAATTCTGCAATCTCAGTTATGTGACCTACTGGACATTCCCAAGGACATTTAGTAAATGGTCTCTTGAGTGTGATATTCCGGTGCTAAACCTCTGTTACAGAATTTCCTAGCTTTCTATTATAGGAATTACAAAAAGAAAGATGAAGAGACTATAACATGTCTTTATGTTCAAATTCTTCATCATAGTTTTTACATATTAAATTATCCTTTTTTAAGAAATTGTCAAAAGGACACAAATGAAAACTATTATTGTTTTTAAAATAGTGAAGACATCTCAGAATATAAAATTTAAATCACATTGCTGTAGAGAGTTATGAGCATGGAGGACTTAATGTGGCCTTTAGAATATCTATGACCATATTAGCAAATATGTTTCCCTTTTCTACTAGCCATGTTGGCTCATTTGAGACGAACTCATTGGAAGTCATTTAACAGAAAACCATGAAGAAGAGGAAATAGGCATTTCAAATCAGTTGTGTACCAAATAGATTCCTGTTTACTTTGTTCTGAGATAACTGTCTCAGAAAACAAAGCTAGGAGGTTTCATGTTGTTTTAGAAGAGAGAAAAAAGCTACACTTTCTTAAATGTCATGAAATAGTGAATTGTTTCATAGAATTATGAAACAAGCCTTTACAATTATTTTGAGTAGGTAAGATGAATTATTTTTGACAAGATTGACTTTTAAGAATTGTGCACAGTACTATTGAGAAAGGGAAATAATTCAAAACTCACAATGTTTTACATAGATTATATCCCTATGACCAATTTAAGTGGAAATTTAGTTAGCATGTTTAGATTTTAATTAAAGTTGACAATATTAGACTGTGTATGTTCATAATGGAATCTGGTTACTCATATTCTTTTACTTCATTTTTCTTTCTGAGGTACATTTTAAATTGAAATACATTGGAAAAGTGCATAAATTGGAACTGTACAGCTTGATAAATGTTCCCAAAGGAAACCTGACCCAAACCCTTGAAGTCACTACGTCCCCCTTCTAGTAACTAGCCTCATTCATAAGAGTAACCATTATGTTGACTTCTACTGGTGCCAATGTTTTAACTTTAAATAAATAGACTCAAACAATACTGTAACATTATTTTGTGTCTGGCCAACTTTCATACAATATTATGTTTGTGAAATTTATTCATGATGTTGTCTGTAACTGGAGTACATTCATTCTTATTACAGCATAAGTTTCCACTGTATAAATATACCACAACTTCTTTATCTATTCTACTGCTGACAGGTCCTGTTAGGACCCAGGCCACACAGCAGGAGGTGAGCAGCAGGAGAGGCAGCGGGCGTTACCGTCTGAACTCCGCCTCCTGTCAGATCAGTGGCTGCATTAGATTCTCATAGGAGCGTGGAACCTAGGGATCTAGGGTGAGCACTCGTCATGAGCCTCTAATGCCTCTGAACAACCTTTGCCAAGTCCTTGGAAAAATTGTAAAAATCGTCTTCAAAGAAACTGGTTCCCGGTGCCAAAAAAAATTGGGGAACCCTCGTGTAATTCACCCTAGGAGGGCAAAGAACTGCTACCAGAGAGATCTTTACAAATGCCCATTGATATAAATCATTTCCCAGATCAAAATATTCCAGTGTCTTAGGATATAATTCAAGCCTCTTAGTCCCATATGATGCTATGAAGAATATGGTTGCTGCTTTCCATGCAATTACTTCGCTTTATTTGCAGTTCTGTGAACAGCAAGGGAGTAAAACTCTTCTGCACCTAGAGTGACTTTACCCCGATCTTTTCTACCTGCTGGATTCTACTCTTCCTTTAAATCTCTATTCATACTTTACCATCTTTGAGAAGTCTTTCCTGACCTTCCTAAGTACAGTTAATTTCATCATCTGTACTGCCCAGTGTTTGAACGTAACTTGAATTTATCTCCCTGTTTATACATTTTCTCCCTAAGGGAGTAGGAAGCACTCGCTATGCTTTCTTCATTTTTGTGTTCACAATGACTAGAACTAGCTTAACCAATTGCCTAGTATAATTTTAATGAGTGAATGAATGAATGAAATATTCTTTTCGGTAAATCCTCTTTCTTTTCAAAGTAGTTTAAACAACCAAAATTTTATCATGGAAATTATTTCTCCTACAATAAGAAAAAACTAAAAGAAAAAGAATAAAAACATATATTTGTTCTGGGGACTGGAAGAGGAAACTCTTCAATATACTTGCAGTTTAATTCTTTCACAGAGTTGAATGAAATGGGAAAGAACAAACTGACTTAAGAGAAAGACTATAAACTTTTCTTTTACCGCTTGACCAAGGGAAACACTGTTTTCCGGTCATTGAAAGGTTATTTAGAAATTTTAGTGTTTGGCACCTTTGGTCAGTGTTAAAAGGAAAGGATAGAAATGAGGCTGAACGGAGCTTAGAAGAAGAGACTACTTGAAGTACCTGCTCTGAGCGAAAAAAAAAAAAAGGGAGAGAGAGAGAGGGAGCATTATTGCTTGTGTCCTGACAGATAAGAGAAGTTCTTGGTAAGAAGTGGCTGAGGCTGGGTGTGGTGGCTCAGGCCTGTAATCCCAGCACTTTGGGAGGTACTGAGGTGGGCAGATCAATTGAGGTCAGGAGTTCAAGACCAGCCTGGCCAAGATGGCAAAACCGCATCTCTATTAAAAATACAAAAATTGGCCATGCATGGTGGCATACGCCTGTAGTCCCAGCTACTCGGGAGGCTGAGGCAGGAGAATCGCTTGAGCCCAGGAGGTGGAGGTTGCAGTGAGCAGAGATTGCACCACTGCACTCCAGCCTGGGCGAGAGAGGGAGACTCCATCTCAAAGAAAAAAAAAGTGACTGAGAGAGATTAGAGAAGATTACGCAACATTCTAGAGGCAGAAAGCTCTGAGAACAAGCAGTAGGGCAAAGTCTCCCAATAGACTCAGGGCAGGCTGACCACAAACACAGTCTGACAAAAACACAAAGAAGGTCAAGGTGCTCCTCAACTTAGATGTAATTTATACAATTAGGTCAAACTGTACCATAGTAAACATTGTAGGTCATATCAAAAAGAGCTTTCTGGAATCTTTGATTTCAGTGACAACTGCATGATAAAGGGGCATAGGATAAAATCTCATTACTTCTCATTTCCACCTCTTTCAAGAGGCTTGTAATATGGTTTGATGCCACGTCTTTGTTAAATTTACTTGAGTTGTCAAAGAGGAACCCGAGGCTGTCATTGAGATGGTATGAAAGCACAATGCTTTCATACTTTGTGTACAATTTACTTTGAGGCGTGATGACATAATCTGCACTACCCATAGGAAGTAATAGATACTTCCTACAGTCAGTGGCTCCCTCAACTCTATGAACCCTAACCTGATCATATCAGAATTCATTTTCACTATTGTAATATCTAGGTTGAGAGAGGTATAAGAGTTAGTGCAAAAGTTCAATCATTCATATGAAAATTTTATTGTTTCACAATATAAGCTACCCCAATTAAAATGGCTAACCTCACTTGATTTGACACTATTTACATCGACTAAAACTATATTCAGTGGTGCCTATATTTAAAGTTTTGCAAATTTTTCACAATCACTTTTATGGAAAAGATAAAACAAAACTGCATTTAGAGCTATTATTTGGATAGAGGGGTCAGCTTATTGATGTTCAAATCTGAGCACTGAAGCTACCTCTAAGTTTTTTAATTTGGAAAACAGTCCCTGTTGGTAGTACTAACTTTAAGTTACATTCTGTGAACAATTATTTAATGGCAGATAAAGAGAACTATAATTTCATTTTGACAATTGAATTTAAGAAGTAAATTTTAATTTCAAATTATTAAATTATGTGCTAGTGTCATTTGAGTAGCACTTTTAAAGTTTATAACAGAATTCCATGTACATTATATCACTTAATTCTCAACAAGTTTTCAAAGAAATCTTTATTATCTTCATTTTATACATGGTGGAACTAAGGTTTGGGAAGATTTATTGATATGCTCAAGGTTACATGATCATTAAATGGACTCAGGGCTCAATCTCATGTCTTAGAACTTCAAATCTTAGACTACATTGTTTAGTATGTTCTTGTAAGGCTGGATTTTTATAATTTTTCTTGGTATTCTCATTGAGTGATATAAGCCAGGAATTTTTTAATGAATAAATTTATTTTCATATTTGTCTTTTATTTTCACAAATTTTAAGACATTTTTGGAATTTTATATAGATTTTTTTTTTTTTGAGATGGAGTCTCGCTCTGTTGCCCAGGCTAAAGTGCAATGGTGCAATCTTAGCTCACTGCAACCTCCACCTCCTGGGTTCAAGCGATTATCCTGCCTCAGCCACCTGAGTAGCTGGGATTATATGGGCGTGCCACCACGCCTGGCTAATTTTTGTATTTTTAGTAGAGACAGGGTTTCACCATGTTGGTTAGGTTTGTCTCAAACTCCTGACCTCTTGATCCATCCGCCACAGCCCCCCAAAGTGCTGGGATTACAGGTGTGAGCCACCACACCCGGCCTAGAATGTTATTATTTACAAGCAAACCATCTGTTATTAATTCAATGCACGACAAAATCTGTGGCACAGCAATGTGCAGTATTACAAGGTAATTGTAACCCTCTAATGTATCATTTAAATTGTAAATACTATATATTACTAAAATATAAGACACATTTTTTAGAGGGACTTCTAATACATAATATTAAAAGAGATTTAATGTAAATAGTGGTTATCTTTGGGTGTTGAAAATAAGGGTAACTTTGGCTGGGCATGGTGGCTCATTCCTGTAATCCCAGCACTTTGGGAGGCTGAGGCGGGCCGATCTCTTGAGGTCAGGAGTTTGAGACTAGCCTGGCCAACAGGGTGAAATCCTGTCACTACTAGAAATACAAAAAAAATTAGCTGGGCATGGTGGCACATGCCTGTAATCCCAGGTACTTGGGAGGCTAAGGCAGGAGAATCTCTTGAACCCAAAAGGTGGAGGTTGCAGTGAGCTGAGATGGCGCCACTGCACTCCAGCCTGGGTGCAGAGTGAGACTCCATCTCAGGGAAAAAATGAAAAAAAAAAAGGAAAATAAGGGTAACTTTTTCTTTTGTTTCTGTGCTTCCCAGATAATCATTAATGATTAAATATTACTTACAGCGTGAAAAAATACACATTTTTAAAAAATTGAAATTGACTCTGGGTAGCAATAGTGTACCCTCCTCATTGTCTTCTATGTTTTTAAAATACTTGACAGGTGTAGTCTCTAGAGTACTGGAATTCAGAGAAAGGTCATATTCTAACCTCCTCTCCTCCAGACTAGTAATCACTTTCCATTTGTCAATCAATTACACCAATGGGACATTTGGAAGATGCCCCTCCCAGTCCCAGAGTACTTGGGTGCTCCCTTAAGTAGGGAAGACAGGCTTGTTCAAAATCGAAGCTTTAATATCACAATGTCAGAAGTTCTTAAACTGCTTTAGCATATTCTAACAAAGTTCTGAGGTTTTTTACTTTAGCTAATTCTACAGTGAAAAAATGATCCCAGGAAAGAACCAGTGCAACTAAGAGGCACACAGTAGTGCTACAGATTTTTTTTTTTTGAGTCAAAGTTTTGCTCTTGTTGCCCAGACTGGAGTTTAGTGGCACAATCTCGGCTCACTGCAACGTCTGCCTCCTGGGTTCAAGTGATTCTCCTGCCTCAGCCTCCCAAGTAGCTGGGATTACAGGTGCCTGCCACCACGCCCAGCTATTTTTTTTGTATTTTTAGTAGAGACAGGGTTTCACCACGTTGGCCAGGCTGGTCTCAAACTCCTAACCTCAGGTGATCTCCCCACCTCAGCCTCCCAAAGTGCTATCATTACAGGCATGTAGGTGGTATCACTTACTCCACAGGAACTAGCTGTTGAAATTGAGGCCAATACTATGCATACAGCAATGGACAGAGCTCTGTTCTTTTCCTTGAGGAGACTGTGTGAAAATTATGCTACCAGTTTTGTAAAAGCAAGTATTTAAATTTCCTCTGAAATAGGATATTTTAAATCTGACTAGGCTCATTAAAAATATTAGATAATCCTATTCTATATTCAAGTACATATTCCTGAAAACAATGAATCCCAAGTGGAATTTTATTTTTGCACATGTAATCTTCACTAGAGCTTAAATTCTTTTAGGACAGGTCCATATGTTACATACTTTTGCACCCACGCCTTTTCCTCCAGCACCAGTAGGGATTCAAAATTAATAGCTAAATTAGATGAACAAAATTCCACTATAACATCATGAGACAGTCTTTCACTGCAAACAGTTGTAGTTTTACTGTGAGACAAAGAGTAGTTCCTGATACTTGATTAATTGTGCCATTTGTAAACCCCCCAACACACATATACACACTCACACATATCCATTCATGATTGCCATGAATCTCCTTTTATTTTATTTTTGAGCATCGAATTGGATGGTTTAATCTCATATCCTTAGATTTTCCTAGTGCAGAGATGCAAAGGTCATCTTCAATGATATCACTACACATTACATTTGACAGAATATCTTAGTGGTTTTCTTTTGCTTTCACTTTTAACAAGTTTTCTTGTTAAAGTAGTAATCTACATTGCTACAAGATTTGAAAATGATTTCTGACTTTTACAACTAAAGTGCTGAAATTTCTCATTTAATGTTCTAGAGACAGCAGGGGCTTCAATGGGTCAAGATAAAAGGATTGTTTCTAGACATGCCTAGAGTGAGAAAAGATTATGTGAAGAAAGAATTCACTGGAAAAAATATGGACTTGAGTAATCATTAAATCCATGTCCTTTTCTCAAAGCCAAATAAGGTTCCTATTGCCTCCTTGGTAGTGATTTGGAAGCCTGTTTGGGTTGACATTCCCCTCATTCATTTTTCCTTACCATAAGGTTTTGCTAACATTTCCAAACACCTACGAAATTGTGAGATTTCATAGAAATAAAAGTAGTTATTAATGAAGAAAAATTTCAGCCAATTCACTTAAAATGACTAAAAAAGTGCATTAAAAGTACAGTAATTGCAAACAAACCAACCAACAAACAAAAAACAAAGAAAAAAACCACAACAGATAATAGTGCCACCTCCAACAACAATGTAACATGTCCTAACAACCTTTATAAAAGTACCTATAACAGATTTATTTCAGTAGCATAAACACAGAAATAGTCCTTTGACTTCCAAGAAGATGAAATAATACATAGGTCATGAATACATAAGTTTTATTTCTATAACCAAAAGTATTTCACTGCTCCAAGAAGTATTTATGAGGCAAATTACTGGAAGACTATGGAATTAAATTTGGTTTTATATAGCATCTTTCATACTCCAAGTGTCTCAATAGCTTTTTGAAAGTACAGAAATGCAGTGACAGTTGAAAACTGAAGAAGCTATTATACTTTTAAGGGCAGATGATGTAGGCTTGAATTCAGAGACGTGTTTTATGGATTCAGGGAGCAGGATATTCTCCAACTAATCTTCCACAAGTTCTGTGTCATCTTTATGTTCTACCTGAGTTGCAACCAAGGGCATGCAGTGGGGTCTTAGTGAAATAGCTCTTTTAATTATATAATAAACTGTCCCTGGTTTGCAGGGACAGGGTTGCAATATTAGGTAAGCTTTGGATATAGCATTTGAAATTCTCAAATACCTTGTCCTGTGATAAGTAAGCCATAATACTCAACATAGCATGTTTAGTGTAAAATGTCATTCAATGCCCAAGATATAAATAATCTTGCATTTAGTTTCATAGGAAAACAACAGTGACTAGTCCAATTTTTTATGCCAAGATGGGCAAGGAATAGAAAAACCAGAAACAAAGCAACTTATCATTGGTGGAATTACAACTTTTACCAGTCTGGAGAAAGATCTGAAATAACACAAGCAGGTTTTTCAATAAGATGTAGGGAAAAGAAATACAAGCAAGTGCTATTGCCCTCGATGATATTTTATACTGCAGAATTGTTTGTAACTGGAAAATATTGTTTGTGTCAGAGAGAAACTCCCAGGGAAATGAAAAGCTAATAAGGATCAGCATGAACTCTGGAATGGTTCTGAGCAGATTGTTCACTGACGGGGGATAGCACTAAATGGAGAAAGCCCTACACTCAGTAGTCAAAAGATTAGAAATCAGAATTCTATACAAAAGAAATAACCTCTGCCCTTTTCCTTTACTCTAAACTGAGCCACAATTATGCTGCAAATGTTAGTTTTTTACCCACAAACACTGGTGTCTAACTGCCCCAATGGTTTTACATTTTTCTTCTCTTCAGCCCTAATTCATAAGCTCACTTTCTTATTTTTGAACTTAAATCTTTCTCCATAGACTTAATGTCTTCATTTCTCAAGAATATTCCCAGTATTAATTTATTCTCCACCCACCTTAACAGCAACTCTGTTCATTGGCATCAAATGACAATTTAAATTACTCTTAGTTTTTGCTAACTTGAAGCATTTCCTGTGAATTTTTGTTTTCAAGAAATTTTTACTAGAGTGGATTTTCTGCTTTTCTCCTTTTTAGAGCTTATGGTGACTTTGTCTATGGTCATTAGTTCTGGATCCAGCTTTTTTTTTCTATTTAATTCAATTCTTTGTCCCATTACTTGATGGAAAGATTCTTGGATGTCAATAATATCTCCCACATAGATACTTATCAAAGCAATTACCTCTACTATGACATTTTTTTTCATCTTCTGACATCCAATCATGTCATTTCTTTGAAAGGCTTCTTAATTTGCTTCTGAGACAAGGATAATTTACAATTTATCCAAATATCCAGGTTTCCTTGCGGTTTTAAAAAAATTTACCTTCCACTCTTACAATGTGGATCCCTATATCCTGAGTTGGGTAGAAAACACTCAAGTGGAAGCATGAGAAATGGAAAGAGCATAACATTTGGGACCAGAAGGTCCAGCTTCAGGTTTTGGCTCCATCACTTACTAATTATGTAAGCTTGGACAGATCACTCCTTTCTCTTGCCTTGCTTAGAAAATGACTCATAAGATGTGCCTACCTATACAACAGATTGGGGGATAAAATGTAATAACAAATGCAAAAAGTCTTTATAAACTACTATAGTGGACACTGAAGGTTTTGTCTTGCCTAGCACCTTCCTTAGGACATCATTTTTTCCCACTCATAACTTGTGGGATGGCCCTATCCTTCTCCAGCCCCAGCTTGGGGGTTGGCATACTCCCCAGGCTTGGCCAGGCAGATCCCACAGCAATCACTTCAGGGATGGGCACAGATGTAAGTGAGCAGTAAGAGTGTCTACAAAGGACTTACATTTTGAATACTAGTTGGAAATTATTCATTGTGTCCAATTATGGCATTCAGAAGATGCCATCCATTATTTTCCTCTACTTAGTCTCCAAGAACCAGTTCTTGTACAAATATGTCAATATTTTCTACAATTCCAGGAGAAACTCAGTATTTAACTCAAAATACCAATAGTGCTGAGATCAAAAAACCCTGCTCTTGAGCCTAATATATTATTCTGTACATAATACCTACACTCCCTTACTCCTAAGTCTCTGAATAAGTATTAATTGAATGACTGAATGACTGAATGAACGAATGTAGGTGATCAGATGAAAGTCAAATATCATTAAGCAGCTTGTTCAAATTCATCCTGTAAGCTTTAAGCAAAGGTGGGACTTGAATTAAGATCTTTTGACTGCCAGGCACAGTGGCTCACGCCTGTAATCTCGGCACTTTGGGAGGATGAGGCAGGCAGATCACAAGGTCAGGAGATCGAGACCATCCTGGCCAACATGATAAAACTCCGTCTCTACTAAAATACAAAAAATTAGCTGGGCGTGGTGGCACGCACTTTTAGTCCCAGCTACTCAGGAGGCTGAGGCAGGGGAATCGCTTGAACCCAGGAGGCAGAGGCTGCAGTGAGCTGAGATCACACCACTGCACTCCAGCCTGACCACCGAGCAAGACTCTGTCTCAAAAAAAAATCTTTTGAGTATCAGGCTGCTACTTTTATCTGCACTTTATTACATTTTTATGTCTCCAAGTTAAAATTCTTAATTTATGATTTATCACTGTCTAATTATATACTTGTTTTCTTGTCTCCTTTCCATCTTCTGTGACTTATAAGCCCAAAGACATAAGACTTCAGTTTACAGTGTATGTTTCACTGCAATATCATGTGTTGCTCCTTAGATATGCCAGTTGATTCAGAATTTCCAAAATATACAGATAATCATAACATGCACTTTTTCAACAAAGTCATGTAACTGTAATTATTTCTAAATATATGGGAATAAAAACGCTATAGAGCTATATAACCAAAATTTCAAACTATAGTTAAATTAGATGACTTCCAAGATTTCTTTAAGGTTTAAAAACATAGTTAAGTACTTGCTTAGGTACAACAAAGAGGTATGTATGTTGAGACTCTAAGCAAAGAAGCACTCTGAAAAACCTAGTCAAGGGAATAATTGCTAAGTTACAGTAAGGACACTTTAAAAAAATTTTTTTATGTATTTTTTTTTTTTGTAGTGATGGGGTCTCACTGTATTGACCAGGCTGGTCTCAAACTCCTGGTCTCAAGCAATTCTCTTGCCTCAACCTCTCAAACTGCTAGGATTGCAAAATGAGCCATCACACCTGGCCTCAGTAAGGGTACTTTCACTAGAATGAAGGATTTATCCTACTGCTGTGTCCCTCTTTATTCATAGCACGGGTCCCTCTTTATTCATAGCACCGGTAGAAAGCACATTATCCAGATAACAAGGCATTCCCAGGTCTGCTCAGACTGTAAGGGTCCTGACTATTTTGAAAGGCAGGTAAATGTACCTTAATCATTTTTTTCTTCCCCACAATGGCTGGCTCATGGCCAGTCATCATGACATACTTGTAGGAGAGTTCTTATGTTGTAATTACACCAACTTCTACGGAAAGTTCAGAAGCAAAGAAAATTCAAAAAATTCCACTAATTTCTCATAAGACACACATAAATCAGTACAATTAGTACCAATGGACATGTTATTATAATATTGCCATGTATCGCTATACAGCTAAGTCAATTTCTTTTTTTCTCTTTGATATTTTCTGCACATTTCTATGCCTGCTTTTCCACAGTTTTAAAAATGTTTTTATTTTGGCATGCTGGTAATTTGAGTCCGGTTCGGTGAAATGGGATGAAGAACTAACTTGTCTCAGTTTGCCTGGCACTTTATTAGCTTTAGTCTTGAATGTGTCCTGTTCTGGGAAGATGGTGGTTGTTCACTCTGTGTTGCTTCCTGGATTGGTATCTGTTGGAAATACTATTATCTTCCTCTGGTTTCTGAGAGTCCTCACATCTCTTCCTTCCTTTTTCTCTCTTCATCAATCAGTCACTGGGTCCTGGGATTCTTCATTCACAAGGCGTCTCACTTCTACCCTTTGTCTACCACATTCTCCACCCCACCCCACCGGTGATTCCACTCTCATGTGGTCTAAATCCTCCTCCGTTCTCCCCACTACCTGGCTGCCAGAATAATATTCATAATGTACTACTTCATCTTGTCAATCCCCTGCTTAAGGGCTTTCAATGATGCTTTACTGCCTAAAAGGTAAAGCTAAGATCCAAAGAATATTTTCAAGCTTCTACTTCAATTTTCAATATTTTCCCTCAGCTCTGTCCTACGTGAACTCTGTCACAAAGATAGATCTGCTCATGCCACCCAAACCCACTTTTAATTCTTTCAGTCATTCGTCGCATGTTTGTTATCCTTGTATGATTCAGGGATTATGCAAGGTCCTAGGAAAAAGAGGAAACGAGAGACAGCATCTCTGTCCTTACACAGATTACTGTTTAGCAAGTTTTTTTATTGCGAATTCAGCGAGGACATTAACATTTTTATATGTAAATACTTGGACCTGACTTTTTATAAATTATTTCTTTTAGTTCTTACAGCAACTATGTGAAATAAGACCTATTATTAGTTTTCCTTTTATTTTCTTTTTTTTGAGATGGAGTCTTGCTCTGTCGCCCAGGCTGGAGTGCAGTGGCGAGATCTCGGCTCACTGCAAGCTCCGCCTTCTGGGTTCACGCCATTCTCCTGCCTCAGCCTCCCAAGTAGCTGGGACTACAGGCACCCGCCACCACGCCCGGCTAATTTTTTTGTATTTTTAGTAGAGACGGGGCTTCACTGTGTTAGCCAGGATGGTCTCAATCTCCTGACCTCGTGATCCGCCCACCTTGGCCTCCCAAAGTGCTGGGATTACAGGCTTGAGCCACGGCGCCTGGCCAGTTTTCCTATTTTATAAGAAAGGTAAGGCTCAAAGAAGTTATGCCTCTAAAAAAATCACACAGATATACAAGTCTTTTATCCTAGACCTATTTGACTGCAAAGTTTGAGTCCTTTTCCTTGTACCACACTGCTACTCTGAAGAGCTCATTTATTCATTCCAGGATAATGTGAATCTCTTGGCTAGGCTGAATGCAAATTCCATTGCTCCATCAAGGTGTAGCCTAAGACCTGACTGCTCAGTAAGTTATTGCTTACTGCCATTATATTCTGTAAATGCTCTAAATTCCCATAAACTCTTATTATACATACCATTCCTTTGTCATTAGATTAAACATTGTCCTGTTTTAACCTACTGTGTATTTGTGCTTTGCAAACTCAAACAGCTTGTAGGCTCTTTGATAACTAGCAGTAGGCTGCATATTTAACAGCAACCTATATAGTGCCCACCATAGTTATACTTTTCACAGAGCAGGTTCTAATTAAATATTTATTTTTGAATGTCAAATTGCATTCTATTTCTGTATAATTTCATTCAGATTGTCTCTTTACTGGTCAATTTTGATACAGCTTTGACCATACCAGTAATCCATAAGCATCTCGGAGGTTGGGATTCCATCTCTATTAATTTTGTGAGTTCAGTTCCTATCACAGTGTCTGGCATATCTGGCACATAATACATATCCATTAAGTGGATGAATGACTGAATTAAGGAATCTGACTTCTTCATGGTAACACAGGACACATATTTCTAGATCCTTTTCCGAATGTTAATCAAATACATCTTTGACATATATTTATATTGAACCCAGAACTTGGTCATTTGTTAGCTAAATTAACTTTTTCTTTATCAGCTTTCATGCCTCAGTATCTCTTAGTTTCCATCAGTTCCACATGTCTCTGACAAAGTTATCTCCCCTCTGCCTCTTTGATCATGTCACTCCATTCCTCAAAACCTTCCCCTGACACACAAATCAAACCAAGTTCCAGAGTTTGAGCTTCAAGTTCTTTATCAGTTCTGGCCATTAAATAAATCAAATCAAATCAAATCAAATCAAATCCTTGTCTCATTTATTGCTTTCCATTGCTTTAAACATCTTTCTTTAAGTAAAAATTAAGTTCTCCCCTACCATCTTTTAGTCAATATTTTGGAAAATACTATTCCAACTTGGGGATGACTTTTCTTCCAATAACAGCTAACTTAACTTTAAAAGAACAGCTTTAAGATTTTCTCTTCCATAAAGTCTTCTCTAATACTCTTTTAAGGAAAAAGAAAAAAACAAAGTCTCCCTATAGATTCCAAGATAATGTCTCAAATGGTTCACTAATCTGAGATGAGAGTGATCTCATACTTTAATTTTTGTTTTCTCCTCTAATATGAGGCTTCCTGATTAAAGTTTATAGTTTTAAGTATGTGACTTTCACACTTAATAGACTTCAACGACTTTCTGCTGCCCATCAACTTGGGGTGGCATTTAAATCCCCTGATGATCTAGTCCTAACTTATTCCTTATGTCTTACCTGCCATGCCGTTATCCATGCAAACTTTCCTTTGTACCCATTTAAGCGTTTTTTACCTTTATCTCTTTGCTCTTACTAATCCCTCTGCCTAGAATGGCCTCCTTGTTCCATGTCAGTAAGTTCAAATCCTGCCCATCCACTAACATTCATGCTAAAGGCCATAACTGTGTCCTGTCAGAACACTCAACCTGAAGATCCAAATGATTTCTTTGCACAATTTATAACTTTCTGCATTGTATACTTATGCATGAGGCTATGCCTACCTGCTTCTGTGCCTAGAATTCCTTTAGTTCCTTCCCATAGTGACTTCCTCATCTTTTGAATATTAGCTCAATCATAACGTCCTCAGAATCCTTCTAAGAATACCCAAATGGGTCAAAGATCAGTACTATTGACAATCACAGTACCATGTATTTATTCATGGTACTTGTCACAGTTGCAATTTATGTTCAGTTGTATGATTACTTCATTAATATCTGCTTCTACTTCCATATCTTTTAGTGCTATAAAAGTCAGCACCATATCTTTTCTGACCCTTCAATGTACATATTACTAAGTAAGCACAGAATTGGTGTTATAGGAGATGACTAATATTAGTTGAATAAATGAATGAACAACACATATTTCAGGCTGGAAATTTTTTTCTCAAAAAAAATTACATATTGTGAACTGTGAATTGATCAATACCAATAGCATTTCTGTGGTGGGATAGTGTTGCTGATATCCATCCAAGTACAAGCTCTGCAGTCAGACTAGACTGCTTCAGTTGTTTCAGTTGTGTGATATAGACGACAGGGCCTGGGTTAAGGTAAGGCAAACAAGTCACCTAGGGCCAGGGTACAAAATTTAAGTAGGTTCTTACTCACAGCTCTGAAAGTGACTCCCATCTTACATTTTGTACCCTAGGCAGCTACATTTCTTCACCTTGGTCTTCAAGCCCTGATGGGCAATTTTCTTAATCTCTGTAAACCTTGGTCTTCTCAATTATAAAACAAGGATCTTAAAAACTGCATCTATCTTATAAGCTTGTTTTGAATATTATATGAGATAATATGATACTTAGTATATCTTGTGTAAAGGGCTTCTCAATAAGTATTAGATATTTTACTCACTGTCATCAAGCCTATGATAGGGTCCTGAGGTAATGAACTCTCAGGTAGGTTTAGATGGTGTGATAAAGCAGGGAAAATTTTGAAGTTATCTGGAGAAAGATGTCAGAAGGCACTCCATAGTTGGAAGAAATATATACAGACACCAGGTACAAGACAAAGAGGAGAAAATGCCAGAAGCAAATGAATGCTTTTGCCTACTTTGCAATTTGCCTGGGCCTGAACAAAATATATTAATGATAAAAATAAAGTACAAGGGTTTTTGTTTTTCTTTTAGCTCCAGTTATATACTTCAAAAAAAAAAAAAAAAGAAAAAAAAAACGTATCCCACATCATTGCCAAATAATTTATTTTGAAGCTGGCTGGTCTCTGAACATAAAATATATCTATCTTGTGTTTGTCATGTATGGTGAACTTTCTACTCAGGGCTTACTTGTCTTCTTTACTATTGAAAAATTGTTTTATTTTCAATCAGTGGGTGTTCATCCAGTGTTACCTATTTACAGTATCAATTATAAAACTCTTTAATGGCTAATAAACCTAATTGTCTATTGTTATTCTCAATAAAGGGAAGCTGTTACAAGTCTTTGGCCAAATTAACAAAAATATCATGAAAATTTTTGCCAATCTATCATGTCACGGAAGTTTTCTTTTTAAAACATCATACATTATCCTAACACATACTTTTTTAAAATAATACAGATCACTTCTAAATGATTGTCTTTAAGATTTGCATAATTAGCTAAACTAAATTAACACCCTGAATTTGGTCATGATTGCCAAATTTGAAGGTCTTACTTTCATTTTTGTTGAAGAAGTTTGAACTCATTTATTCTCTTTATAAAGCCTGAATGCATAATCAGTTTCTAATTTGAATAAGCAAACTGGCCGACAAAATTTTGCAAATTACTCTAATAAGTTCTCTTGGTATTTCCCACAGAAGGCTGAACAAATGTTGATAGAGGAACACACTGTTTGCTTATGTCTAATCTTCCCATCTGACTTATATAAATGTCACAAATGAATCTCAGACATGTGCCCAATATCAAATATCTGTACGATGGCCCTGGAAAGAGGCAATCTACATTTATGGCTTATGAGAAGATGGATTTTTAGCTTGAAAGAAACTTATTACTGGGGAGAGGAAGTATAAATGAATGGAGAGAGCTATGAAGAGGTTGAGAGAATACAGCCAAGATCATTTTCTCTTTAAATGCTGTGAAGTAGGCATTGTTATAAAGGCTTTACCTAACTCTTCTTATGTGATCTTCACAGTCCCCTTAGTCCATGAGGAAATGAGATCTTAAAGAGGTCAGTCAACAGCTCAAGTTGCCACAGTGGCAGAACAACTGGCAGAGTGGGATTCAAATCCTGCTCTGTTATCCCTGAAATTTTGATTTTAATTACTAAATCATACATGTATTTAGATAAATTAATTTATTAACCATTATTCTTTTTAAACTAGGTGTTATAAAACTGTTAGCACTGTTAGACTAGTAGATAATTGCATCTAAAACTTTAAATAAAATCCACTGATAAGTAAAATCAATGACGTAATCTAATGCACTGAGGAGGAAATAGTCTGAAACCTCTAATTGTTCCTTAAGTGGGAATGGCCTAAATTTGTTAGAGATGCCTTTTATTCTTCTCTCTCAGGATAGAACAACTCTTTTAAGATCAAGTAAAGATTTTAAAGCTGGTATTTGGGAAATTCAACAGACCCTTTTAGAAGAAGAGCCTTTTCATGATAGCATGCCAGGTAGAGGGCAATGGAGATGCAAAGAGGAAAATCAAGCACTAATAGGTGCTCTCAAGGTAGTTTCTTTTTGTAGTGCAAAGCAGGCCTTAGAAAGCCAGGACCTTGCCCAGCAGGATGACCCCCTACCAGCCTGGTGACTGTGAGCATCAGGCCAATCATAGAAGAAGATACTTCAAATGATTTTACCTTGGGAGTGGAGGGAGAGAAGCTTTTGTACTAAAAGCCGGAGATTACACTGGGAGATCAGTTAGATGAGCCATTAAGATGTGTTGAAAACAATAACCCCAACAATTTCTTTATAAGAGAATATAAAGGCCACTGAAAAATAATCTTTTAGATGCAGCTTCTTAAAAACAATCAGCCAATCAAGTGATAAACATGTTTTGGTACCAAATTTCATTTATTATTGTGTTTCTCAAAAGGAATAATTAATTCGTGTTGGCAAAATTAAGAAGACTTAAAAAGATATGTTATGGATATAAGTCTGCTTAGTTTTGTGTTTATAGTTACATTTGATAATACGTAACTGTACAGGAAAATCAGAGGGGAAAGGAATGGTAAGAAAATCAGATGAAGCTAGCTGTGGGTATGCTGTAAGAACCTGGGTATTTCTTTTGTTCTTTTATTGGATCATGTATTTACTCAGTAAATATTTATAGAATGCTACTTATGTACCTGGCACTCCTGTACACACTGGGGGAGTTTGGGTTGGTTGAACAAGGAAGAGCAAATGTCTGTTTTCATGTAAATTACAGCACAGGTTGGATGGGAGAGAGCAGTAAACATAATACTTAAGTAAATTATATACATTTTATGTAAAAGGGTGACAAACGCTATTGGGCAAAATTATTCAGTAAAGAGGAGACTGGGAAATGCAGGGAAGGGGTGGAACATTTTAAAATATGGTACTGTTTTGTTCATTAGGGAGATAACTACATTCTTGTTCGCCTTCCAGACACATGACAGAATTGCTCTGTTGAAGTTTTGCAAGGTCAAATGACTCACTTTGTCTAATGGAATGGGAATGAACAATTTTTTTGTGTCACGTTTGAACAGATAGCTTTGAGAAGTTTATGATTCTCCAAGTTCTCTTTCTCCTACTGTGGCACCTACTGACAAGATAAATGTGTACAGGTTCCTGAGTCTAGGGGTAAGGAAACAAGAAGCAGTGCCCTGTGCAACCCTGATGTAATGTGAGCAAGAAATGCAAACCTGAAAATTCTGTTACTGCACTATTACTGCCTATCCTGATAAGTATAGAAGGTCATAGTCAATTTTAAATAGTTGCTAAAACTGGACTGCCAATTTGTTTCTTAGGCTGTAGTGAACAAGTTTCCTAGGACACTGTCTTATGCATTTCTTCTTGTGAGATATTGAAAGCAAATTCATAGTTCAAAAACAAAGCAAGTCTACATGGGGACAAAATGATGCAGCTACATGTTTTGTACAAAGCTCTGCACTAGACTCTTGTCTTAACCTTCCAGGAATTCACAATCTAATTAGAGAGAAAGGACCCCAAATGATACTAAAATAAATAAATAAATAAATGGAACTTATGCTAGATGAAATGTATTGTCAGGAATGCAGAGACAAATTGATTTCTCAGAACTGGGGCATTTCTTCATGGAAAAGGTTGGAGTTAGACTCATCTCTTTCCTGGGATGCTGCTGTTACTTTAATATCCCAGTTGGATTTAGTGACATCTGTAAAGGCTCCATGTAGTTAATAAGATTAAAATCAAGTTTTAGTCCTCTGTCAACAGCTTGCTGTCTAGCCTCTTCATTAAGGAAAGTGGGAAAAAAAGTATCTGAAGTCAAAGTTGACTCAGTGTTGTATCATCAAGTCAGGGATGCAAAAGTGCCACATGTTGCTAGGCATGAGTAAACTCTGATTTTAAATATGCCTCACAATGAATAAGAGAATACGGCAAATCTGTTGGATTAGGAAAGACTGCAATGGCTTTTAGTTGTCATTAGTACCATGGTAAGTTTAAAAGAGAAAGTAAAGTGAACTGAAAATAAAGATAACTAGAGAACATCCATCAAATGACAGAGTTATGAAAAAGATAAAGAGAGCAACAAACAATATCTAATCTAATTATAGCTTTATCCACATGAATACCATTCCATTTTGTTTTAATTTTGCCAAAAAAGTGAAAGTAATAATTTAAAAATACCTGTTAAAAAATGGAAAATGAAAGAATGAGTTTTTATTACAGATCATCCTATCCTCCCAAGAATGCCGTTCTGTCGCAAAATTTGGCCATACAAAACCTAGATGTGTATAAATTAAAGAGGTTTCCCCACCATAAGGCACAGAAAATGAGGAGGACCTGTGAGCCAACTCATCTGGGAAAATATGCTTTCCATAATTAAATATAACATGCTGCCTCACCCCTGTGTATATTCTTGACTAGACAGAGCAATTCACACTGTGAACTGCAGTGTCGTGTTGTTGAAGGAAGTCTACACAGTGGAGTCGAATATAATAACAATCTGAAACCTTATCTCAATTAGCTGAAGTAACAAAGGCAGTGGTACACAGTTATGCAATCACAGAGTTTGGTTGTTCATTCCTTCTTAAGAAAATCTACATCAGTTATCTTCAGAAACGTATAAAAGATTCCAGGTAGAGAATAGCATTGAAATCCTTTACTGGATTTCATCTGGAAGTCTAGGATCATTCTGAGGATGCTTGGATGCCATTTCAGACATTTCAGAATTTATACCATTTATTTCATTAGATATTTCAAATTCCTGCACCTTCTGCAGTGTTAATAGAATTATACAGAATGGAAAACAACAATTAAAAATTAGAGTTTCAGTGAGAACAACAGAGATAAAAACGGCAGAGTCAAGTATTTATTGAGTTTTACTCTGTGTCAGCCACTACACTAGATGTTGAAGATATAGCAGTGAATATGACAGTCTCTGCCTTGATGGAGCTTGCAGTCTTTTCTGAGTGGCTGCTAACTTGATTCTAAGTTATCTCCTTAATTATTTCAGTATCTGAGTAGTGTTGCAATCTGCAGACAACTTGTTCTTTGTCCTTGTCACTGTGGAAAGAGTTATAATCGGATACTGTATCTACCCCTCGTCTTCTGTAATTCATTTTAACAATGTGCACACATGTTGATTTGGAGAAAAAGAATAACAATCTTTTGAAAAAATGGTGATCCTAGGGCTATAACTTTTTAAAAACTTGGGTATCCATGAATCCATTAAGTTGGATGCAGGACTCGACTTAGTATAATAGACCTTTTTCACTCCTGTTATTACTAGTACCTTGAAGTCTAGCTTTCTTACTGGAGTGGTGTTTGGAGAGAGAAAGCTGCATCACTTGGTGAGTAAACTGAAATTATATAATAAATAGAATATTCACAAAATGGGGACGCATTGAAGGACTCTGATCATATTAATGGCATGATTGTAGCTGTACTTTAGGAAGATGAATGGATTAGAGTAGAAAAAAGGAGAAATACCAGTTAGAAAATTATTATCTTAGTTCATATGACAAATAATAAGTCCTTGAATTAGAGTGTATATATAAAGGATATTAGGAAAAATGATTATGACCAGTTTTTACCAAATTAATGTTAGAGATGAGCATTTTATGTATTCTCTAATGGTTAATAGTAAAATCTTTGGAGATTGACAGACCCATGCTCTATTTCTGATTCCTCCATTTCCTAGATGTGTGACCACTTAAATTATTTGAATAGCAGCCCCCTCACCTGCAAAATGGTGATAATAATACGCAAGTAACAGAGGCACTGAACAGAAATATGATGATTTGTGTGAGAGAGTTTATGGTGCCTGGCACACATTATGTAGGCACCAAATGATAGCCCTTAGTAAAAGAAGTAATAGTGTTGTAGCAATATTCTAAAGTGCTATATTCCTAGGTATAATCAATATCCAGGACTTGAAGCATGTGTTTAGTATCTTTCATTCACTGATTCAGTAAATATTTACTTTCTGTAGGTCCACCTTGCTGGAGGCCCTGGACATGCATTTACTTAACAAAACACTCCCAAATCCCTGACCTCTTGAAATGTATGTGCTAGTGGGAGCAGATAGTTTATAAACCATGGGTATAATAAATAATTAAAATATGTGGCATGTTAGAATATGATATGCCCTATGAAAACAATAGAGCTGGGGAATGGTGATCGAGAGTACTGGGAAGTGCAGCCTATATACATGCCTGGTCAGAGTAGGCCTCATTGAGAAGTCGTGATTGACAAAAATGAGGAAAAGAGTCATGTGGTATTTGGATAAAGAATGCTGCAAGCAGAGAGAGTGTGAAGCACTGAGGTGGAGCATGTTTGGCTTATAACCAAGACAGTAAGGAGGCTGGTGTACATGGAGGAGAGTAAGCAAGGGTTTTGAAAAAGGGTTGGAGATAAGTCTTAGAGATGCAACATGGGTGGAAACCCACAGGGGCCCACGGACCATAATTTGAACTGTTGATCTTGTTTAATAAAACTGGATGACAGCAGAGATTAAATCCAGCTCTGCAGAGTGGTCTAAAGATTCAGACCGCATTTCACGCAAGATCGTCAACTCTGTAGTATAAATTGTGGGCTAACCTTGAGCCAGTTCTTACACAGATCTGGAAAGCTTTCTCATAATTTTAATGGATTTTTGTTTATGTCATGGCCAGAAGATTTAGCCTCTGTCCATTGTCAACATTTTGTAGCAATGTTAAAAACATATTCACATACATTATTAAGTTAAATGAATGAAAAATAAAACAAAATTGGCCTATGTTTTCTCAGAAGTCATGCATTTTGGCTCAAAGCTGAAGGTTGGATTATTTTGTGAGGTTAGTCAGTGGGTTAAATTTGAACTAGAATTATGTGAATGAATTCCAAGGCTGTGTTGGAAGTCTTGAAGATGTGAGAGAAATGTGCC
The DNA here is from genome assembly GCF_028885625.2 of Pongo pygmaeus. Classification (NCBI taxonomy): domain Eukaryota; kingdom Metazoa; phylum Chordata; class Mammalia; order Primates; family Hominidae; genus Pongo; species Pongo pygmaeus. The sequence continues at coordinate 158,808,413 of NC_072373.2, read as the reverse complement.
TGAAGTCTATTCGTTTGCTAAAGTAGATGTCATTGCAAGGAAATGAAAAACAAAGAAAAAATGAATCCCCAGAAATTATGTAATCTGCATTATACATGTTATCTATCATTTGTGCTTGTATTTCAAAGTCAAATTTCAATAATGCTTTAGTAACAATATACTAAAGGATTCCTTCATTTTTCAGTGTCATACTTTTTTAAAAAGAGGTTTTTAATATGAGAGGAAATTTTAACTAGTGAACTAATTATTTTAATTTGATAGAATTTTTCTCATTTGCATTTTTGACAATTATTTATGACTATACATAATTAGAGGTTGTATGTCTTTCAGAATACTGTAAACAGCAGCATAGACATTAGCTGAACCATTAATTTCAACTGAGGATGAAATATTTTATACTTTTGACCTTTTATAGAATATTCTTCTATTTGAAGCAAATTGCTTGTCAAAATCATAGCTATTTGCCCAATTGATATCTGGAATTGCAAATGAGCTCTTGACTTATATATAGCACATTTACATTCTAAGTATTTGGTGGTAATCATTGAAAATCATCCTCATAAATCAAACTTCATTGGCTTTGTATATTTTAAATGGAGTCATAGAGCACATTGTAAATAATAAATTGTTATTACATTCTAGTGAAAAATCCTGTGCTTTTCAGCATGCTTAATTATTACATCTTTTACCATAGCTAAAGGTGGAAAACTTACTTTATTTTCCAAAGACAAGACAATAAAATAGAGGCAGATAAAAGTAGATTCAAATTATTCAGAATAATATTATACAAATATAATATTAACAACTTAAAATGATCCAACAGTATCATTTGCCTTTTCCTTAAACCAAATTTAATATCTTTGGGGAAAGAAATGGTATATATATTTAGATGATTATTTTGATGTTTCATTGGTCCTTTTGATTTATTTTGTTAGTTTAGTCAGTAGTGCTGTGAGCTGTGTCTAACTCTAACTATTAATGAATTTTCTTATTCATAGGTGAGTCTTGCATATCTGATGAATCCACCAGTAAAAGTACCACTACTGAAATCATGCAAATATATTTTTTGAGACCTTATCAACCTTGGCATGGAATTAGAAGAGCAAAAAGCTGAGTTGAATTGATGAAAAGAATCCCAAGTCATTAATTACTAATGATGGAGCTTGTAAAGTACAGCATCACTGGAGAAAGCAACTGCCTTTCCTCATACACATCATATTTTTATCTGAATTTCAATACTGCTTAAATATGTACTTCATTACAGGGCACAATTAAAATAGAAGGGCACCTGCTAAGTCAGAGCCATAAAACAGATCTACAGCCTGCTGGCATGTGAAATTTCTCTAATTTATATTTTTTATGAAACTACCCTCACATTATGTGGTTGGCAGCATAAATAATAAAGCATGTTACTTAAGCAATTTTACATTTACTGTATTAGTAAGTAAATGCAATGGCCACTCTTATTCTCAAACAATAAAAACTACCCAGCCTTTTCATGAAAGATGATTGCAATTTCCATTGGCCTGTATATGCAATAAAAAGCCATAACTCATCAAAATTTTAGTTATTTTCTCTTAAGATAGAAGAGCATTTTGCTTGAACATTGAACGTGATATTAAATATTCATGAAACTGAATAGAGTTTAAGTACTAAGTAAAACTCTCAAATTCTTTTCAACTAGATTGAAACTCTGTTTGAACCAGGTAAAAACTGCCGCTAACCTGAAGAGGTGTTCAAAAACATCATAAAGAGGTTGTACAATATGTTCAAAGTGCTATAGTTATTTGGGATTGATTTTTCTGAAAAGCCTGTTCCTCCTTTGAAATTGATTCATGATAACAGCCTCCATTTGGGTCAAACAGTATTTAACCGCTTGTAAATTTTAATTAAATGATTTGTCACTTTGAACACATAGTTTGTCATCTTGCAACTAAACGATGTGTCTTTATCAGAAAATTACTCAGAGGGAAGGCATTCATCTAATTTGTCACTTGGACACCCATTAAGATAATTTGGTTGTTGCATAGGGATAAAGTTGAAATTTGCAAAATAGAGCGCACCACTTTTAGTAAGCAGGATCACATTGTAAACCATTAAAAAAACATAATTTGCTCTGTAATTAAATTCTAATAAGTACTTTACTTCTGGTCATTTTTCATTAACAGATGTTTAACTTTTTGAGAAGAGAAAATCTTCCAGTTGAATTTAGTATCTACAGGAAAATAGGGGGCTGCAAATGAAAAGCAATAAGCTGAATTAGGATTATCTTGGGGAAAAAGCCCTTTCATCAGAAGCACTTACATCATGTCAGACCCAGCTGAGACCTTGTCTGCAGCCTGGTTAATACAATCAGAGATAGCCTGGGACAGAGTGAAAGGGACAACTTATGAATTACTGAGGAAATAGCAGAGATCATAGATCTTTCTCTAAAGAAGGGTATATCTGGTGAAAATGTAGATATTAAAATATATTAATTTTTGTGTCCACAAATTATTAACAAGGTAGTATGTCTCTGAGAGGCTCAAGTCAAGCACGCTAAGTTAATTCAGTAATCACTGTATATAAAAGTAGAGCTGATCTTTTTCCACACTGAAATAGTGGTGACTATCCTTTGTTAATATAACCCAACAAAGAGCAGATATGTTAACCAAAATTACAAAATATGGACACATGTAATTTTATTTTTAAACTGAAAAGTAAAGTATTTTTAGTCCTCCTGCTCTCAGATAGTCCTGAAAGTCTTGGCCATATCAAATGTTTGTGTGAAATAAAGGGACTGTGGTCCTTATTGGTCATATCTTTTTTCCAACCAAGGTCTAAGTTTCTTGAAGTCAAGGGCCAAACATTAGATGTTAGTGTTCTTCTGTAGGGTCTATATACTCAGAATGCATCAGCATCACCTGGGCAGCTTTCGAAGAGTTCTGAGGCCCAGACCCTATCTTTTTTTTTCCTACTATAGAAGTTATTTATTTTTTAAATGTTTATTACAGATACTAACTTCACAAAATGCAACCCTTTGTATGTGTTTTAAGTACTTTGTAGCTTAAAGAGTGGTCATTGATAATATCCCTCTCAATGTTGATCTTTTTTTATTTTATTTTATTATTATTACACTTTAAGTTTTAGGGTATATGTGAATAAAATGAAACGCTATTAGGCTAGGACATTTCTAAAAGAGTTTTCATAAAACACTAATATAAACAATGAAAATTTAGCATCCTCCTTCTTTAATGATATTTATGAATTATATACTTGTTTTTAGAGAGAATGTAACTTAAGGATATATCTCTTGAATGTATGTTCAGACTTCATATGACTACTGCTACAGAGAAAGTTTTTGAGAGATGAGTGCTTTTACTGCCTGAACCTTGTAAATTTTATGTGCAGGTTCAAGTGTACTGTAGTAGGGCCAGGCCTTGGTATTTTTGCATTCTATTTTGCAGCCAGGGTTAAGAAGCATTGAACTAACACAGGCAGTGTTCAAACAATGTGTAACGAAAGGTGCAAATGTCATACAAGATGTGAGAAGGATCTGCTTCTGTTAGAAGAATCAGCTATAGTCATTCAGATTTAAAATTCAACATCCTGAATTTCTTTCTAACTGATATACTTTAACTTTCCCTCACGCTAGCACTACCAACCCACCCAGCTGTTTATTTTTCTTTGATTTCCCTTTTGCTTCTCTCCTCATTTTGTTTAATATATTCTGGCACATTTACTAATTGCTATTGCTAACAACTTCCCAGCTAATGCTGTTTTCTGTCTATCACATATCTTTTTATTCCATTCATAAATGCTGGAAAACTCTTTATAAAACACAATTCTCATCAAGTTATATTCCTGCTCAAGAATCAATTCCTACACAGCTTACTAGCTATATTAATGTGACATTACTATTCCATTGTCTTTATTAACGTAAGAAGACTCTTGCCTAATAAATAAATTAAACGTATTGTTCATTACAGGGACACATCAGCTCTTCAATAAAACATCAATGGTTTATGTCCTAAGACTTTTTGAACTCCTCATCTCAAACTCCTCAAAATATTATCTTGCTATGTTCACCAATCTTAAATTATTATATTGTGATTCTTAACTAATTCTAACCAAGTCCCATGTTTAAAGATGCACCTTAGCTCACACCTGTAGTCCCAGCACTTTGAGAGGCCTTGGCAGCCAGATCACGTGAGGTTGGGAGTTCAAAACTAGCCTGGCCGACATGGTGAAACCCCATCTCTACTAAAAATACAAAAATTAGCCAGGTGTGGTAACACGTGCCTGTAGTCCCAGTTACTCAGGAGGCTGAGGCCGGAGAATAGTTTGAACCCAGGAAGCAGAAGATGCAGTGAGCCACAGGACTCCAGCCTGGGCGACAAAGTGAGACTCTGTCTAAAAAAAAAAAGACGTACTTTTAATCAAATATTAGGTGCTCAGTAAAACCTGACCTTAACTTCCCTGCCCAAAACAATACCAAATCAGTTAAGGCAGTCTCCTATGTTACCCAGAAAAGCCACAAACTCAGCACTGTCTTTATCAACAGATTGTGTCAGTGACGTTTGAGGAGCCAGTATTCCACAGTCTCTTCCCAACAGAACAATGTCCTGGTATTCCCTCTCAGTCTGGCATTCCTGACCTTCCAGAGGCTGAACCCAGCTGTCTTTCTTATCTTATTCTCTATTCTTCCCTTTTACCTCCCCTGTGTTCCAGACTTTCTGGGCAAACTTCTAATCTCTGCAGTCATCAAAAGTCTTCTGATCACATGTTGTTCTCTCATACTGAAATCCCCTTTCAGTTTAGTTTTCACTAGAACCAACATTTATGGGAAATATACAACTAAACATTTGAGATTGGATGATCTCTACGATCTCTTTGAGTCTTTTTACTTTAAGATCTATCATAGAGTCTGTACAGGCAGTGATAGAAGTAGTAAGAGATGGAAGGGATATTGGGTAACATAATGGAACGGTATTGATTGAAATAGAAATATGTCTACTACAAAATTGTCTGACTGGCTATCATTTTTTCCTAATTTGGAGACATTTACAAACTTGAGTTTTCACTTGTACATTTCTTCCACTGTTTATTGATAGGCCTGCCTAAATACAGCCTTACTGAAATCTCGATATATGAACTTTTTGATTCTCCACCTTCCAGGATCATGATTTTGGTGTGAAAGATGAAATTCAATTGGGCTACTGGGACTTGTGTCTCATAAAGACATATTGATTTTTTCTTAGTACTCCAAGATATTTTAGGGACTTGAAAATTGGAAGCAACTTGATTTATCTACAGCTCCATTATCTTTCCAGGCACTAGAACGAGCTGACTGATCTACAGAAGTTCCCTTGGTCTCCATTTGTTTAGAAAAGGTGAGGCATCAGAAACCTTTCCTTACACTTTATGATAGATGGGTAGTGGGAAACAAAATCTACTTTTGCTTCATTCTGATACATGAGAAGAGAGTATGTTTATATTCTCTCAGTGAGAATTCAGACCCAGGTATCACTTAGACATCCATTCAATAAAGTAAAAAGAAATTATAAAACATAAATAGGCAGAAATAAAATTAAAAGTATACATATAAAATATTATATAAAAGTGTAAATATACAATAATTGGATATTCTAACACTGAAAAATTAAAAGATTAAAGATGGGATAAAGTTAACTATGAAACAATGGGACAGAAAAAAGTGAACCATGAGAGAAATTCAGAGCGAAAGTGATAAAATAATTTTAAAAATGTATGTATCTGAATATATGTGTAGTTAAGAAAAACAGAGGGTAGTTTTAAAGGCTTTAGCACTTGTCTAAAAGAAATTTCACCAGAAGAAAATGGAATAACAGGAAAGTAATACCTGATAAGATAACAGTTGAAACTTTCCCAGAATTAAACATATAAGTACTAAGATTGAAAGTGCACATTCAATACCAGTCAGAATAAATGAAATTAAATGCTTACATATTTTATAACATTGTAATGAACTTGCAAAGAAGTTTAAGAAGAAGATCTTAAAAGCTAACAGAAATAGGGCATGGATTACCTAAAAGGGAACAACAATTAGAATGACAGCAAATTTCTCATTAGCAACTAGTGGATGTCAGAAGATAATGAAATTATAGCTTCAAAGTACTGAGGAAAAAATCAACCAATGAACCTGTCAACCCAGAATTCTGCATATCATAAAACAACTGGGAGTAAAAGAGTTAACATCATACCTGCAACTCGATCTTTTTTATGGAGGCCCTCCAGGGAAAATGAATGACCCTCGGTGTACTTCCTTATAACCACGCCAAAGACCTTCAACAGACCTCTATGCAGTATAAAAATAGTATTTACTACAGATAGGGAGTCTTTATTGAGAACATATATTTTGTAGGATATATTTGTTGTAACTAGATTTATTTTCAATGAGCCTGGACCTTATAGATGTACGGGGCATGGTTTTTGGAGAATGGGGGGCAGTGGGTGGTAGTCATCAAAATATTCCCCTATCCCTGTAATTATCAGAGTATAAAACAAAAGAGCTCCAAATTCCTAATGGCTTCCTTTGTGACTAGTGTGCATATATTGCTTAATACTATTCTGTGTATCAGAAATGAAAACACATCCCAAAGTAAGAAAAAAAATTTTTGGAAGCTGCATTTGGTCTTTAGTTCCTACTGGAAACAAATGTCTTGCCTGAGCCTACTGCTTGCCTGTACCTTTTGAATCATTAATAAAGTTTGGCACTGGGTAAGATCTATAATGTGCAGAAGTGCTCTTTGACAGTTCAACCCATTGGGTTAACACAACTATCATTCAAAAATCCTGGACAAATTTCCAGGCATACCTAGGGTAAGAAAGTTTGTCACCCACAGACTTGCACTGAAAGAAACTAAAAATATTTATTAACAGAAAGAAAAGTTAACCCAGAGGGAAGGTGAAAGAAACAATGGAGAACACAGAAAGTGGTTTATTTTCGTAAAGTTAATTAACCATGGAATAAATAAAGAAAACAGGAAAATGTGTGTGTGTGTGTGTGTGTGTGTGTGATTAAAACGGCAAAATAAAATTTAAAACAGCATGAGGAAGACTGTGTCTATATGTGACAATGAGAGAAGAAATTGTTCAGGGCCAGGAGGGGTGGCTCACGCCTGTAATCCCAGCACTTTTGGGAAGCCAAGGTGGGTGGATCACTTGAGGTCAGGAGTTCGAGATGAGCCTAGCCAACATGGCAAAACTCCATCTCTACTAACAATACACACACACACACACACACATACACACACACACACACATGCAAATTATCCGGGCGTGGTGGCAGGTGCCTATAATCCCAGCTACTTGGGAGGCTGAGGCAGGAAAATTGCTTAAACATGGTAGGCAGAGGTTGCAGTGAGCCAAATTGTACCATTGCACTCAAGCCTGGGTGGTAGAGCGAGACTCTATCTCAAAAACAAAACAAAACAAAACAAAAAAAAACAGAATAAATAAACCATACTAGGTTTTCCATCTTACTTGGGAAGAGGTTACTGAATATACTTATTTAAACTTTGTTAGAAAAATTTGTAGTTAACATTGCATGCTCAAATGTAAGAGAAACCACTAAAAGAACAGAAATATGAAATCTATGGCTTCCACATTAACAGAGAAAATATTTGAAATAAAAAGTTAGAAATTCAACAAGGGTCAGGTAAGAAATAAACAGAAAAGAACATGTAAAATTTAAAAACACAGCATCTATCTTAAAATACATATTCTTTTTGGGTACATATAAACATGGTTAGAAAAAATACAACCTAAATTCAGGATGGGATGGTGT